>NW_013668875.1:44884-53098 GCF_000517525.1 Limulus polyphemus | reverse complement strand
GACGTATTGAGCTGCATGTCAAAGGTCACACACAGTAGGTTAGGTAAACTTATGGTAGTATATGAAAGTGTGACGTATTGAGCTGCATGTCAAAGGTCACACACAGTAGGTTAGGTAAACTTATGGTAGTATATGAAAGTGTGACGTATTGAGCTGCATGTCAAAGGTCACACACAGTAGGTTAGGTAAACTTATGGTAGTATATGAAAGTGTGACGTATTGAGCTACATGTCAAAGATCACACGACACAGAGGGTTGGGTAAACTTATGGTAGTATATGAAAGTGTGACGTATTGAGCTGCATGTCAAAGGTCACACACAGTAGGTTAGGTAAACATAACATGGTACACGAAAGTGTGACGTATTAAACAGCATGTCAAAGGTCACAGACAGTAGGTTAGGTAAACATAACATGGTACACGAAAGTGTGACGTATTAAACAGCATGTTAAAGGTCACAGACAGTAGAATAGGTAAACGTGAGCATGTACATGAAAGTGTGACGTATCAAACAGCATGTCAAAGGTCACAGACAGTAGGTTAGGTAAACATAACATGGTACACGAAAGTATGACGTATTAAACAGCATGTTAAAGGTCACAGACAGTAGGTTAGGTAAACCTGAGCATGTACATGATAGTGTGACGTATAAAGCAGTGTGTCAAAGGCCTCACGACACAGTAGGTTATGTAAACGACGAGGATCATGAAGTGTGATGTATTCAGTAGCATGTCAAAGGTCAATAAGAGAGGTATTTCTCTTCAGCAGTATCTGGTATCAGTGCTTTACATCTGGGTGGTGTTGAACTGATTCCAATCAAATATGTTGAAAGGATAGAATTCTAAATCAAGGGTCAATCTTACTTTTTTTGCATGTGTAGTTTAGTAAGTACATTTAAAATGGTACATCATATGTGGACAAAGAGCAGAGAGACGGAAGTCAGCCTGATATACTTAAGATTAATGAACGTTTCCAGGTTCGGTGGTTTTGACTGCATTCGTTCTTAAATCTCCTTATCATTGATGACTCCAGTTTAACTCCAACTGACTAACTTATTTGGTTAGTGCTCACAAAAATGTTATGTCCTTGCACAACTTAGGATTCAGAGTTACTTGGTTTTGGTTTCTTTTTTGCATTATTCAACACGTGGTTTCTAGTACTAAAATTATCACCCAAGTGATGAAGAGGCCAAAAAATTCTAGAAAAAGTTGGTGAGTTTAAATGGCTTTTTAGAAAGTTACGTTTTTAATAACTTAGGAATGATAAATTAAGAAGTTTATCTTAGTCAGTTACTTGTTTTTAAAAGAAAAAAACTACTATTGTTATAAATAACACATTCAATTGAACTAAACTATGCATGCCTATTTAAATATATTTACACATGGCTTGTGTATATCGTATATATACATATATATTATTCATACCTTCGGTGTATAGGACGCAAGCAGATTTTGACATCAAATTTTGGGGTAAAAAAGTGCGTCTTTTACACCGAAAAACACGGTATGTTTGTTATGTTTTTATTAAGCACAAAGCTACATAATAGACTATCTGTACGGTGCCAAACGTGGGTATCGAAACCCTATTTTTAGCATTATAAGCCCCTAAGCTTGTTCCTGAGCAACGAATGGGGTGGGGTGGTGTAGGGTTTGGAATATGCAGATATGTTTGTTATGTTTTGAAGCTGTGCTGTGCCTCCTAAAGGAGTCGAATGTCAGTGTTACCAACCCTCAAGCTTACGCTGTGCCACAGGGGGGACGGGGGTGGTTATGTAATTTCCTATTTAGTTTCTAGATCTTTATCTATCTGTACAATTTGTGCTTATTATAATTAAAAGAAAGTCTCCCCCGATGGCTCGAGCTTATGACGCTAAAATTCAACGTTCGATACCTGTGTTGGACAGAGCAGATATATCATTGCAGCTTTGACTTAAGAGAGTTGTAGGAAAAACAACAGTGATGTTGATTTAAGTGTAAAACATATACTAGTAACTGACTAAGCCAATTTAAGTGTAAAACATATACTAGTAACTGACTAAGACAATTTAAGTGTAAAACATATACTAGTAACTGACTAAGACAATTTAAGTGTAAAACATATACTAGTAACTGACTAAGACAATTTAAGTGTAAAACATATACTAGTAACTGACTAAGACAACTTAAGTGTAAAACATATACTAGTAACTGACTAAGACAACTTAAGTGTAAAACATATACTATAACTATTTATAATGCTCCCTAAATAATAAAAAAATAAATTACAGTGAAAGCAATGAAGATTTTGTAGGTTTTGAACCAAACTAGATAACAGTAAACCTTTTTTTTGATTTACGGTATTTTCTTATTTTGATGTTTTGAGCTCTTTTGTGTTTAGAACAATATATACTAATTTTTAAAGTATCAAATTGAATTTTTGTTCAATAAAAAACTTTCAAATGAAACTGTAGCTTTTTTCCCCCACAACTTTGTCTTAAAAATAAGGGTGCGTCTTATACACCGGTGCGTCTTATATTCTGAAAAATACGATAATCAAAATTTGGGTCATGTATCTAACAGAAAATAGAACCCACTCAACAGAAGAAAACCGTTTTTGCTGTTACAATAAATTAGTCATCGAAGCAATGCGCTGTTTATAGTTGTGTAGCTAATAAAGTTTTAAGTTGCATTTATAAGCACAGTGATTACAAGTCAATGGAAAGGTCTCTATCTATACAAATCACTAAGTTAAATTAAGAATACTGCACATAGTTTTGGTATCCTTATCTAAGAAAGAACATACGATTACTGATTTGGGTTCAGAGAATACTAGTATGATTCCAGGGACTAAAAGACTTATCTTATGAATAGATCTTAAGTGATCTTACTGAAGGTTATAGGATTATGCAGATAACTGACAGAATAAAGTTATGATTTCATTGTGTTATATCCTGAAGACAACAGAATGAGATGATACAAGTTTAAAGATGTGGAAAAACATATCAGACTCCACTTAAGGCAAATTAATTTTTCTAACAGTGATTCAATTAGGGAATAAACTGTCACTAGCAGTATTGGAGGTCAGCATCTTACTGGAGTTTAGGGGAAAGAGTTAATGAATTCTTGAAATATACAATTGATCGTTGTCGTATATTCATGTTATATTAAGAGTTCTAGCAATCTTCCTTAAGAGAGGTGGACTACCAAGTGACTATCATGATTAAAGCTACTTCAAGTCACAAACAGATTCTGGACCTGGATTATAACAAAGTACAAATTTCTAGCAATGTTTCTTTTAGAATACATCATTCACTTTCACTAATATGAGAAGAATGATGACATGCTGGAAAGGATGATAAAGATAGAAAATATATGATGATCCTAATGAAATGTGAGCTGTGAGAAAAACCTTAAATGCTTTGAGCATAAGAATACAAGGAAAGGTGACAAAAAAGGTCAGTTGGCCCAACAAGGTTCACCTCTCATTAAAAAAAAAACACGAATCACTTAGCATTGTAGTGCTTAGTATGGATGGATGGGCCAAGAAAAAAAATGGCTGTAGCATTCAATCTATTACTCTATGATGCTTACAAATAACTGCTACAGGTGAGTTATAGCCTAATTTGAGCACCTAATTGCTATTATGGAGTGATTCACAGCTTGTGAAACTCCCAATATCATTGAAAAGTGTTCATCTTTCTTTTCCCCACTAGACAAAAAATGTGTGAAGTTTCCAAAAAGGTTTTAACATAACAGAGAATCATTTTAAGAGCACTTGGGAACAGGCTACCACTAATCATAGTAGTGCTTAGTATAAGCTAACAAAAAATTATAATTCTAGTGTAAATTATGTTATCATTACCCCTTGAAGTTAGCTTTCTTACAGAAATATGGTGTTCCTTTTAGAAGCCCAAGTACAGGGTGAAACATGAATTACCAGCCAATAGTAGCTGAACATTAGGTGACTGTAACATGTAGAATACTCAGTGCTTTGTACACTATACCATCAGTGTCTTTAGGGAGTAAACCCTATATTATGTATGAAGTGAAGGAGTAAAAAAATATCAATATACATGATATTAAATTTCATTACACACATTCACAGAATACACAAACTTTTAGTCAGGGGACAAAATGTCACAAAATAAGTAAAAATCATTTTGTAAATGTAAAATGATGTAAGGATGGCAGTGCCAAAAAGAATACAAACATGAATATCAAGGATGATACAGCAATGCATTTTTATACTTTTTTTTCCTTACTGTAGGTTCCTCAACATTAAGTCCCAAAAAGTCAAGATTATGACCAGTGATGTTTAATAATCCATTGTAGCCAATTGTATGGTATAATATTAATATCTGAGATCATTCCACGAGTGCAATTAAAAAACTTAACAAAATTGATATGATATTAATAATATATATATTACCATTGAATTATAAAAATAAATGTTCACTTATCAACCTACTTCAATGAAATTGTTAAAGAAAAAGAGGAGAAAAAAGTAATAAAAAATTTTGCTAAAAATTAAGTATGACATAGGGATGGCAATGCAATGAAGTACAGAAACAAGGCAGGAATGGATACACAAAACCATACAACTACACAAGTAGCTAAATCTTTTTAAGAATAACTTATCTACAACTAAATCTTGAATTCCTGTCAGTTGCATAAATTCAGGTTTGGATTTAAACTGAATATTGCTATACAGTCTTATAGTAGCTAATAATTGTAAGATTGACTCGATACTTACTGGCTACTTATGTGGGGATTTTTGTATGGCTTTGTGTATTCATCCCTAACCTGTTTCTGTACTTTATGGCATTGCCATCCCTACATCATTTTTAATTTTGGCAAAAAAATTTTTATTACTTGTAATAACAAAAATAACTCATCATTGGGATATTTTTTTTCTTCTGAGAACAAGCCTGCATCTTAGTTTCCACAGCTTAGTCTATTATTTATCTTATTGCTCCAAACAGTCAACTTTGTATTTCCTACCTTTACTTTCCACCATTAAAACTGGCAATCCATACAAGTATAATCATACTAACAATTTTGAACATACGAATCAAGTCCCTCCTAATTCTTCCATATACAACAAAAAGAAGTTCAAAAACTCTTTAAATTTCAACTCACTGCTTCAGTGACTTAAATCAACAAACTATTCTAATATAGTAGTTTATTGCTGCCCTCTTTCCAAAACACTGATATTCTTCATGTAATCCAAATATTAATGCAAAATTTGCTATAATACTCGGTACAAGGCCTCATCAGTTTTGTATAAGGGTAAAAAAAAAACTTTTTGTTTTAATATATTGGCAAACAATGATTTATAAACATAATGAAGTGATTTATTTTTTGGGAGAACATATGTCATATTTCAACAGAACATTGGTATTTGTTGGTTCTTCGTACTGAAGAAGACAGACCAGTATTCTGTCGAAATATGTTGTATGTTCTCCCAAAAAATAAATCACTGCATTATGTTTATAAATCATTGTTTGCAAGCTTATTATTATATTAGCATGATGTGCTTCCATACTCAATTAAACTTTTTGTTCTTAAAATACAAAATTCCTTTAACTTAAAATTTGATTCAGACTTTTCAAACTGTTAATAGCATAACATAATAGTTTGGGACAACATTGGTCTATCTAGGCTGTTCCATCCTCTAAAACTAAATTGAAATAATTTTTAAGAATTTTAAATCTAGCTCTTTTCATTCATATACTTGTCAAGCTTTTTCTTAAAGTCACTTAAATTTACTGCCCCTACAACATCTGAAGGCAATCCATTCCAAAGGAAAACCACCCTGTTAGAAAAATAAAATTGTCTCAGCTGAAGACGACTCCAACCTTGCCAAAATTTGTATCCCCTAGTCCTGGTAGTAATAGCTTTAAATATGAAATTTAGAAGTCCATATCTAGACTTTTTTAAAAGAAAGGATACTAATACTATTCTCTTAAGTTATAGTGCTAAAGTAGAATATATATATGTATACATATTCATACATAATATATCCTATTGACTTAAATTTCCTCAAAATTTAAGCTACATACAATACTACGTAAAGTATATTATATCATTATATTCATACGGATTTCAATGGCTACCTTTGAAGTTTGATTGGAAATCTTACTCTTAGCCTCCAGTAGTTCAATTATTTGAGCTTTGTAAGTTAAATGGTTGGTCCAAATTAACTTGTATTTTTTAGGGACTTGGTAAAACCCAGACCCACACAAAAGTGCCCAGACAGGCCATTTAATCAACTCTGATCACCTTAACCTTTCAGTGCAGCTGGAACATATATTTCCCAGTGCACTGGGAAACATACCTCCCAGTTGTAGTGAAAGGGTTAAAACCATACCAAATGCTTTCTCTTGCTTCTGTCCACATTTACAACATAAAATTATTATGAAATCATATTTCCATACCTCATAAAAATGTTGCCGGACCAGCACAAAAGTACCCGGACAGGCCATTTGATCACCTTAAAAACCACACCAAATGCTTTTTCCTACTTCTGTCCACATTGTGCACGTTTCAAAATCCATGGTTAAAACCTTTTTTTTTTCCATGTATACAATATGGAAGGAGTAATGATGTGAAATGGGTTAGGAGACAAACAGACATGTTTTAGCAACCCTGTCTGAAACATATTTATTTGTAAAAGAAAATCAAACTTGCTATAATGGTTATTCTTGTTACCATTTAACATATGGAGAAAGAGTAATTGTTTGGTATTTTAAAGTTAATCAGAGTTGTTTTAGTCGCCCGTCCAGCAATTTTTTTCACCCATTCCCTATTTGTTTGGTACGTGTTTCATTAGCGAGTTATTGCTCATTTATTTCATGTGCTACTGCAAGTAACTGTGTTATGTAAAGAAATCTACCACTTTTTTGTTTCATTCGCCTTATTATTCAATTTAATTTTCAAAATAATGTTAACACACAAATTTGTAAATTGTTCCCTATATATAATCAATATTTGTGACAAGTCCTTTCATTTCCACCAAACTAAATACGAATGAAATTATAACTTATAGCGTTAGGCCTAAACTAAAGTTGCATTTACCTGACCAATTGTTTGAAGCTAAGATTCGTAAAAAATAAAGTAAATCTTACTTTTTCTTCAAGTATTAATTTACTTATATACTGTATTTCGAGTCTTTTCGTCTAATATAATCTTATAATACTATACTAAAAGGCTAACTCAAACTTACTTAGAATAGAACCTATATACTAGTTACACAAGTGCACTAAGCTGGTAGAAAAGGTAGAGTTGTTGTGTGAGATAAGGTGGTGTGATATACAATTGACACACAGCCATGCTACACACACGACAAAACGTTCTTTATAACTTAAGTAAGAACGGCATTACTTGTTTGATTTTAGATTTTGATCAATGTAAGTAGTTTGCTGTGGTCAGAAATTAACTAATAAATAAACATACTATAACTGCAAATTGTTCTTTAATACTTCTTAAAAAAGTAATGAACAGTTCTACTTTCCGAGAAAGCATGGTTGTCTTGTTTGTTTGTTTTTGAATTTCGCTCAAAACTACTCGAGGGCTATCTGCGCTAGCCATCCCTAGTTTAGCAATTATAGACTGGATTAGATGAAAAGCAGATGACAGAGATTCAAACCCGAGACCCGCATATTGCGAGTCCAGTGCCCTAACCACCAGGCCAAACATGGCATGCCAAACCTAATAATGATTGTCAACATGGTAATGTTAAGAAAAGGAAAATAAAGTGCCATACCATGATATTGTTACGTCTCCGTTCGTTAATTAATTTTCCGTAAATTCTTTCCGACTAAACTTTAGCGACACAAGTCCTTTCTTAAATAAAACTGGTTTATTCTTTCCGAATACAACTTTACGATACACTTAATTTCTACAGTCGCTCTATAACAAACGCTATAACTCACGTCTCACATGACCAACAATATTCTGTCCGCATACATTCCATTACTCATTCCCCCGTCGCTTCATGGTCGGTCTTATATATACTACACTATCTCTAGAAGAATCACGAGATTTAAGGAAAATGCGTGAATGTTCGAGAATGGCGTGGCGTGATACTAGTCACGTGACCTTGATGTCGTAACACTGCCCCCTCCTTAGTATTGTTCGTACCGAACAATAGCCACTTACATTAAACCAATAACAATTAACAACAACTTAATTAAATGTATAGAATTACAAACACAAAATTACAATTCAACAAAGTC
>NW_013668875.1:42145-43884 GCF_000517525.1 Limulus polyphemus | reverse complement strand
AAAGACGTGAATGTTCGAGAATGACGTGGCGTGATACTAGTCACGTGACCTCAATGTCGTAACAATATTATCATAGTACTTTGCATATTTGTTTGTTGTAAAGGTCAAAACTACACAAATGAACTGTCTGTGCTCTGCCCACCGCGAATGTATAAATCCAATTTTCAGCGTTATACTCCTACTAACTTACCACTAAGCTACTGGTGGAATACCCTGCTTAATAAAACAGAAACGTAATAAGAAGATTGTGAGATATTTCATTACAATGAGACTTATAACACTTTTTATAACATTATTGTACAATTCAACAGATCAAGCACCACCAGCCTAGATATTACACACTTTTTGCAAATGTGAGTGCACCATACTTTTAAATGCGCATCCGCGCGCACTTCATTTCAAGAGATGTAAACAAAAGGAGGGTGTAGATATATTTTAGAAGAAATTTCGTAAAACAACATATCAAAGTTTTTAAAAAGGTCAAATTTTAAGTCGTGGAATAACAACATAAGTTTATTTATTGATATTATTAAGTACGGTAATGTTTAGCCATAACTAAACTAGAGCAAAAAATTTACACAACTTACAATGTTAATTTATCTCTTTATCGATTATAGGCCGTATTTAGTAAAGGCTTAACTAATACTAGGCCTAAAGAAAGAGGGCTTGATTTCAGTGTCAGCAACTGTAATTCTTTTCTATTATTCCAGAAATCCTGTATTTAAAGGGGTGCTGTCGCAATAGAGATACCATGTTTTGCGGTCTCTGCTAATAAAAACATAATAGGTAAGCAAAAAAAAAAAGTGCTGGAGGATAGAGAAACAAAAGGTTTTTAGATCATGTCAAACGTTTATTTGTTGGAATGAAATAAACTCCATCTTTTGGTTTATCAGACTTTCGTTAACTGATTTTGCAGTCTTTGCTAAACCTATTTGTGCCTTTTGTAATTGTGCATTTAAACCTGGCTAAGTATATTGTTACGTCTCTGGTCGTTTGTTAATTTCCGGTATAAATTCTTCCCGAGGTACTTCAGGGATACAAGTCCTTTCTTAAATAAAACTAGTTTATTCTTTCTCAATACAACTTTGCAATACACAAAATTTCCACAGTCCTTTAACTTAAACACACGCTATAATTCACAACGATTCACGCAACTTACTTTTGGTCACTACCACTCACTTGACTCAATTATCTGTCTCTATATTTCTCTTCAATCTGCTATCTGCAATTATTATCCCCTCTTTATTTGCTGGACTTATATATTAAAATAGAGGGCGTCTGGCAAACATTCGAGCCTTCATGATCCTTCTAGAAACTCATCACGTGTTACCAGCGTCATTTGACTTCCGCTGTCGTAACAATATATTATTCAGATTGTTTGCTTGTTTTAACACAATGCTACACGTTGCATTATCTGCGCTATGTTTACTGCGGGGAATCTAACCCTTGATTTTAACGTTGGAAATCTCTCAGATCACCTCTGACTCACCTATGAATTAGTCATGTTTACCAATGAGATATATTTGACTTCTGCCTTGGCTACAAAAAGGGTGTGCTTTGCACAGATATGAAGTTGTAGTACACGAGTCAATTAATTGTTTTTCAGGGACGTAGAAAATGTGATAAAGGTAATTCTTTCCAAATATGTTTACTTCAGTTGTCAGTAATGCTTGTTTGTTTTGAATATCGCGCAAAGCTACACGAGGGCTATCTGCGCTAGCTGTTCCTAATTTAGCAGT
>NW_013668875.1:33576-41824 GCF_000517525.1 Limulus polyphemus | reverse complement strand
ACCAACGAATAGTGGGATTGACCGTCAGATTGCGAGTCGAGCGCCCTAAATACCTGGCTGTCAGTAATGAGGACAATTATCAAGATAGCTAAATTGGTAAAGAATAGGTAAGTAAGGATCCAATTAGTCAAGAAGTCCTGGAGGAAGTAATAAGATACTCCGTTAATGAAGAGAAAGAAGCTGTCAAAGAGGATGATCAAGAAGTCGAGAGTATTAAAGATGTCATGAATGATGCAACCATAATTCAGTGAAGTCCTAAACATTTTAATGAAGAGTCAGAAATGAAAAAAAGCTAATACGTCAGAACATTCTGGTGAGGAGTCGAAAGTATCAGTCGACAAAGAATCGAAAATGGTAGATGCTCGTACGTTGAACGTTTTAACACAGCTTTTGGGAAATAGTGACGAAAGAGTAGCTCGTATAATACCTATTACCTACACTCGTGCTTTTTCACAATATTGGAAGAGTACAGTGTTTTAAACTGATGCTCTTGTGTTTTATTTTCTCTATTTGTTGAATGAAACTAGATACAACACCACCAGTGATTAGAACGTGTACAACAGTTTTGGAGAGTATTCTGTGTTGAAGACGCAGTTTGACCAAATGTGCTTAACATCTGCTTTTTAAGTTTTAAATACTTGTGTTTCAACTCTCGTGCGTCTCAAATGGTCGGAAGATGAAAGGGACTGGAGCTGACCAACCTACGTTTTGGCATATGAGCCTCCCCATGTGTGTTTTTGGATTCAGTGGCGTAGGAAGCGGGGTGGATGAACACTCACCTTTCTGTTTGTCCCAGTAAAAATGCATAAAATTAGGAAAAGAAGGAGAATGTATAAAAGTTAATCCAGAACCCAAGAACTGACAGTGTCCAAAGGCGAGTCCTAGACCCCCCTCCCCCCGACACATACACAGAATTTTAATTGGCCTCCTACATCTCTGTGATTATTCATGTTTGCACAGGTTCTAATGGGAAAATTAGCGACCTAGACTAAGTACATGAAATTTCATTTTGTGTTTTCTTCACTTTTTCCACTACTAATAGTGTTTTTATACAACTAGAAATGTGTGGCTGTTCAGGTTTTTTATAAGTTACATAGCTAATGGTGAGTTTTTAACTCTTCACCATACTCTTATT
Source organism: Limulus polyphemus (assembly GCF_000517525.1). Classification (NCBI taxonomy): domain Eukaryota; kingdom Metazoa; phylum Arthropoda; class Merostomata; order Xiphosura; family Limulidae; genus Limulus; species Limulus polyphemus. The sequence goes on along the minus strand of NW_013668875.1, from coordinate 40,689 downwards.
TTTTCTGTAGTAATACCTATTCGCAGAGCAAATATTTGTGGTTAGCAATAGTTACTGGTATCTAAGTTAAGTGTCAATTTGTTAGAAAAACATGGCAAAGTGAAAAAACAAAAACAGTTGCGTTACTTCATACTGACTTTAGAACAACAAAAACAATTGCGGTGATTTACATTTAAAAAATAAGCTTCTTATTATTAAAGTTTCTCTAAATTTACTTAAACACCAACAACAAAAAACACATTTCACTGAATATAAACACTAACATAGTATGATCATATGGATCCCTCAAAGATTAGGCTTTATTTAACCAAACATTATTCTAATTAAATTTGACCATTAGAAATTGAAGTTTTTCTTTGGTTTAGTTCAAGTAGCCTTCTTATACGTAAATCAGATCATAAAGCATGAGTCTCAGGGGTGTAGTAATAACTTTTGTTTCCCCGTCGCTTTGTGCGACTACAGTATTCAGAGATTAGCACTAGATAGGAAATATATGTGTATACGCAGTAAGAATGGCTAAATTATAGAGTAATGGATCTTTATGTAATAACAAGTTTTAGTGATAAAGCTTCGCAATTTGGGACTGTGGACACGCTATAAGAATGACAGTCAAACCCCACTTGTCTGTCAGATAACAGTAAGTGATGGGTATCGTCCCAAGAGAACTGATAATACATTGTTCGTAAAACTAAGTTAATACCATTTTAGACTACAATTAACAGAACACAAAGCAAGTTTTCCTTATATCAACTAAATCGGTATACTTTCTAACTTTTCGTTTGGTATTTTCTTTGGATATTTAAAAGTGTTAAACTGTAACTGGAATTACGCATTGTTTTTTGTAAATTTCATACTACCTATACTTTAACCATGTTAAGGTTAATACAGTAAGTGAAAAAACATTGAAAGTAAATTAAAAGAAAACATTACAAATAACATAAGTTTGTTTGTTTTCTGAATTTTGCGCAAAGCTACACGAGAGCTATCTGTGCTAGCCGTCCCTAATTTAGCAGTGAAAGACTAGAGGGAAGGCAGCTAGTCATCATCACTCACCACCAACTCTTGGGCTACTCTTTTACCAATGAATAGTGGGATTGACCGTCACATTATAACGCCCCCACGGCTGAAAGGGCGAGCATGTTTGGTGGGACGGGGATTCGAACCTTAGATTGCGAGTCGAGCGCCCTAACCACCTGGCCATGCCGGGCCAGTAACATAAGTGACAGGCGTTATATTTTATTATATATAATTAACGTATGAAAAAAATCTGATTAGTAAATAAAAAATTATAGGAAACAATTACCGCATTGGTCCAATTATAGGGCGATCTCGAAAATAAGGCGACTCCATTTTCAGAAACCATGGGAAAGGAAAAAAAATGAGTGCCATAAAGTTCTTTTTTTAGGTCTGCAAAATCAATACTATAACTGAACAGCCTGCAGATGGATTAATTGCTAGAATTAGTGATGGCACACATGCGTAGACAGATGCTATCTGGACAATCAGGAATGCGAAAGGCTTGAGTAGTGAGAAGGGGCTGTGGTCGGCCGCGATTATAAGGCGACTATGAGTTTTACAGTCTAATTATTAATAAAAAACATCGTCTTATAATCGGGCCAAGACGATATGTTGGATGTATATAAAGTTATAAAACTTAGACACTATCGACAAAGAACAAGGGTGCGAGTAAAACAGAAGCTATGATTTTTTTCCAATAATGAAATGTAAGTAGAAGAGTAAATCTTACCTTTCGATATCTCACAACTGACAGTCTCTTTAAATATATGTTCATTAAAATCACCTTTTGGCACGTTATTGAAGGCAACCAGTTTTTCTTCTATAGCTGCTACTACTGACTTTGGAACTTAGCATAGACAATAATGTTTTCGAATGTTTATACTCCATGGGGAAAATCATGTTCTCTCTCCCACTGACTCAGTCTGAGACACCTCCTTTGGTGTCATGTTTAACTGATCATTGGCCGCAGGAAATTTTTCCATACAAAACAAGAACTGACCATTCCTATTTTAAATCAGTGTTACTGCTTTTGTGATCGGGACGGCCTTTTATCCATCTATTTTAGCTTGAAATAAACAGCTACAATAAGATGTGGGCATATTAAAATACACGAATATTTATTTACCACCATGGGAGAGTCGAGTACTGAAGAGATACAAGTACTTCTTGTTGCTCTTTGATCTTCTTGGAAAAACTGGACATTAATTATAGATCTTCAGCTAGATTCTAGTTGTGCAGTTTTTTAATTCCCCAATGGAATAAGTGCCGAAGAAAAATTTGCAAAACAATTCTTAAAGGCTTGCATATGACTAGCGTGTAGTACCCTAATTGACAATTGGAAAACAATAATTTTATTTTGATTGTTTGTTTGTAATTAAGCACAAAGCTACACAATGGACTATCTGTGTTCTGCCCACCACGGGTATCGAAACCCGGATTCTAGCATTGTAAGTCCGCAGACATACCGCTGTGCCACTAGGGGCTTTAGTTTTTATATGATTAGAACAGTCTACGTCTACATACAAACTTCAGTGTCCAGTGTATTAGATCCTCTGATCAGTGTCTCAAAGGACATATGCTTAGAAGGCAGAATCGTAATTCATTTTGCGATTACGTCGGCTACAGAGTCGAAATACCAGGTATGCAATTAGTTTTGATGAGAAATGAACAGCCTACAACATTTCACTTTTGCCATTTAATAATTTTTTCCGATTTTGTAGTACTCAAATGTTGTATGCTTCCTGCAACAATGATCCAACTTAACATAGTTGTTAAGTGATTTTGAAGATTAAACCTCTGTACATTGGTATCTTCAACTCCAATCTCCTGTAATGTTGTGTGAGATCGTTATTTATTGGTGTTTCGTTGCACTTTTAATTTGTAATATCTCTTTGTTCAAAAGAGATCATTAATACTTTAAAATGAACAGGTAGAACACCAACTAACCAATCAATTATACCAGTAAATGGAAAATAAAGTTTGAACATAATATAATTTTGTAACTGGTTCTGTTAACGAAGGAAAATGTAATTTCCTTCAGTGTACATCAACTTTTTGAAGCTAAACTTTTAATGATTATATACTGCCATATAGTATTTATTACAAACTCAAGTGATTGCTTTAGTAAAATTACATATATGAATATTTTTAAAAACAATCAAATGACATTCTAATTTTGATATAAACTCGAAAACCTATATTTATGAATTAAATTTTATATTAGACTGCTAATATGTCGAACGATATGAATATGCATTTAATTACATAGCTGGCGTCATCACTATAAACACAATGCTGCTGCTTCTGTTTTTCTATAACCATAATTCTTCTATAAAGGTTTTAATCTCACTGGAAACCCAATGAAGAGCTGTTGCCTGAAACATTGTGTCCGTGTTCACTAATACAATTATTCTAATTTGCGAGCTTTTCACAATTATCATATTTTATATTTTATGACAGGATATTCAGTCTGTTTACCCTACCAACCTTGAAACAGAGAGAAGTTCATTTTTCACTTTTAATTCTGACCAGTGATTAAGTTTTTAATCATTGCAGACAGACACAAGTCCTATATTTTGTTGCTTGCCCACCTAACGTTTTAAGAGCTAAACATTATCTCATCCAATTGGAAAATAATATATTGATTCCCAAGTTAACATAACGTTTTGGGACAACATGGGACCTATTAGTCCATCTCGGCTGTTCCATCCTTTAAACTAAACTAAAACTATTAATAAATAAACTTTCAAAAAATCTTAAAGCCAACCTTTGTCATTCATATACTTATCAAGGTTTTCCTTAAACTCACTTAACTTTACTGCCTCCACAACATCCAAAGGCAACCTATTCCAAAGGCCAACCACCCTGTTAGAAAAATAAAACTGTCTTTGCTGAAGATGACTCCTACCTTACCAAAATATATATTTGTGTTCCCTAGTCTTACTATTGTCACTATTAAGTATGAAAAAGGATGATACATCAACACTATCAATTCTTTTTCAATCTTAAATACTTCAATCAGACCCGCCCTAACTCTTCTTTTTTCAAGAGAAAACAATTTGAGAGATTTCAACCTCTCCTCGTATGACAACCCTTCCATCCCAAGCACCATTCTAGTAACCCTTCTCTGAACCCTATCCAACAACTCAATATCTTTCCTAAAATAATGAGCCCAAGACCGAACACAGTATTCCAAATGTGGCCTAACCAGTGACCTGTACAATGAAATTATAACCTCTTTAGACTTGTATTTAATATTTCTGTAGATACAATCTAAAATCCAATTTGCCCTACCACTAGCAACAGCACACTGCTTGTATGGCTTTAGAGACTGATTGAATATTACACCAAGATCCCTTTCCTTCATAACAATGTTAAGGTTATTCCTATCCAAATTATACTTATAATTCAAATTATGATAACCCACATGGATTACCTTGTATTTATTATAATTAAACCCATCTGCCATTTATTTGCCCAACTCACTAAATGATCTAAATTCTTTTGTAAGTCAGCAACATTATCTTCACAGCTAGCAACATCTAAGACCTTAATATCATCTGCAAATTTATGTAATTTATTGACTCTCCGTTCATCTATCATTTATGTGAATAAAAAAGAGCAAATGTTCTATAACTGAGCCCTGAGATACCCCACTTGTGACATTAATCCAGTTTGAATGAACTCCATTTGGAACAACCTTATGCTTTCATCCATCCAGCCACTCTTCTATCCAATTTATCCCCCCACACCTATAAAGATATTTTTTTTACAAGCCTTTTATATGGCACCTTGTCAAATACTTTCTAAAAATTCAGATGCACCTAATCTTCACCCTTACCCTCATCTACATAAGTAGTAACCTTTTCAAAGAATGTCAAACGATTTGTAAGAAAAGATTTTTCCCTTAGTGAAACCATGTTGACTATTCATTAAATTCTAAACTTTGTTAACTAATTTTGCAAGGCATCTTTCAACAACTTTCCAAAACGTTTTCCACAACTGATATAAAGTTGATGGGTCTATAATTACTGGGAATAGTTACATTAGCTAACTTTCAAACCTCTGGTACTTGCCCACTATGCAAGGACTGACAAAAAATTGTAGTAAGTGGCTCATATATCTATTCTTTAACCTCCTTCAAAACTCTTGGGGAAATATTATTTGGCCCAGGAGCATTATCATCTTTGAAACTTCCCAATTTTTCTTAACAAGCTCAGAGTTAATGCAGTCATCTTGTTTGATCTTGTTGCCATTTATCAACTGTTCAAGATGCGAAATACTGTTTAAATCTTCATTAGTAAAAACTGAAGAAAAAGCAAAATTTAATACCCCAGCCATCTCCTACTCATCAGATTCTAGCCTTCCTTTATCATTCCTCAAGGATCCTACCCCATCCTAACATTTTGTTTACCCTTAATGTATTTAAAGAAATCCTTATTAATTTTTACATTTTCATCCAAACTTTTCTCATAAATCCTTTTTGATGTCCTAATTTCTTGTTTCACCAACTTTCTCGATCTTCTATAATCTTCTGTCATAACAGTCAATTTAAACTACTTAAATTTATGATGCTTTAATTTTATCTCTTAAACTCTTTATAAGCCAACCTGTTTTTTTACTTGCTGCTACCCTTTTTATTCTATAAGGAATATGTTTACCTTTAATATTTAAAAATTTATCATTAAAAATGTTCCACATCCGAACAGTGTCTCCAGATAACTCAGCTGCCCTTTTGTGAAATTGTGAAAACATTTAAAATGTTACACTAGACATCACTGCCAAAGTCTGATGCTTCCACTAATTTACTATTCAAATATAAAATTGTCTAATAATTGTATTAAAACTGCCCTTATTGACAGAATATTGCATCAGTATCACATATAATAGGATATCACATTCTCACTTTTACCTGCATTAATTCATAAATTATTCCACTGAACCATCTCAAAATCATGTAACAAATATTATAAAACTACGTCTTTGTATTCTATCCATTATTTGCTGTAAGAGGTTATACCATACATCCTAGAACAGCAGTTGCAAATGTTTCAATCATTTAGATTCAAAGAAATATTCAAAATGATAGGTTGGAAAATATCCAACAGTAACACAGACTTCTTCATTTAATTGCTGTAGTTACAGGTAAAAAATAAATACAATTCAAAACAATACTTTTTTACCTCAATTTTGATGGTTTCATGACCTTCAAACACAAGTTTCTGCAAATCAGGTTTGAAATTGATGTTGTAGTGAATTGGAAGTACACTTGTAGGCAGTCGTTCAAATGGTTTGGAAACTGAAGTAGAATCTGGCATGTTTCACTTGTCTGAATCTTCAAACCTGGAACTAAAATTGAAAAATATCCTAAAACCTAGCAGTTAATAAATAAAACTCAACTTGCTTTTAGTATAAGATTTCTTTTTTCATTAATTATTCACTGCTTTTGACTTAGGTTATCCCAGTTGATATAATGCATCTTGATTATCAGAAAACCACTGATAAGGTGATTCACAAGAGGATTATTAGTACACTGGATGCTTATGGAATTATAGGAACAGCTGAGAAGTAGAGAGAAACCCCGAGTTGCACTAGAAAGGAAATAAATTAGCATTCTATCAATTCATGTAACTAGTGGTGTACCTTGAAAATCTTTTGTGTGTGCGTGTGTGTGTGTAAAGGGAAGATATCTTCCTGCTCATTATGAAACTGATTTCGATACTTGGACACGTACACAGATATATATATATATATATATATATATATTGCTGATGACTCTAAGATGCTGAGGAGGATTTACTTTATTGAGGATAATTTACTCAATGAAAAAAATACATACAGCCTAACAGACAAGGAAGGAACATTAAAAATTAGTTTAATATCCAGAAGTGTAAATATATGCACTTGGGGTATGACAATACAAAAACATCTTAATGTAGACCTTGGAAAACAGAAACATCAGTGGAAATTTAAAAGGATGTAAATGCAATTATTCATAAAAAGTTCTAAACGTAAGTACAAGGTAAAGCACTGAGGTACCATATTTTTCGGTGTATAAGACGCACTTTTTTACCCCAAAATTTGATGTCAAAATCT
>NW_013668875.1:30733-32655 GCF_000517525.1 Limulus polyphemus | reverse complement strand
TTCCATCCCAAGCACCATTCTAGTAACCCTTCTCTGATCCCTATCCAACAACTCAATATCTTTCCTAAAGTAATGAGCCCAAGACCGAACACAGTATTCCAAATGTGGCCTAACCAGTGACCTGTACAATGAAATTATAATCTCTTTAGCCTTGTATTCAATATTTCTGGGAACTTAAGCATCCATTAATTTTCAAAATCTTGTGCAATAAAATCTGCTCGAATACATGTACATTTTTAATAAGTGAAACTTTTTAATCAAGAATATCGTGATGTAAATTATTTTTCATTTAAATAAATATTGATAATAAAAAAACAGACTGTGTAGCAAATTAAGCATCAATATGCATAGATAAAAGTATATAGAAAAAAATACAACCACAATATTGCTCCATTAAAAGAACGTTGGAAAACATAATGTTTTATTATACAATAGTCATGAAAGATATCTGCTTAGTAGCAATAACTGACTGCTCTTTAATATATTATTTCATTCCAAATCGATACTATTAAAATGGGCAGGAGGTCAGAATAATCATAATATTTATAATCCAAATTTTATTCAGTGTCAGGGTTTTCAATATGAGTGGGCAGAGGATTGTTCTACAGTAGGTGTCTGTAACTTGTTGGCGGTAAATGTTAACAATAAATGGACAACACACAATCCACTGTTTTAAAATAATATATTCAAAACAAGTCAAATCTATGTACACAAATTCTTTACCCTATAGGATATCACATTTGTATTTCAAACTCTAAATACTTCTCTTTTCTTGTCAAAAGTCCACAAAGGCTGATTAAATTATTTTAGAATACAATTGACAAGAACTATTTTTCTTTATCTTCTTTTCTCACAATACAAATCAGTGAATAATTCATTTATGTTACTCTGTGGGTTATCACAGTCCTATCCTGAATTTTAAATAATTGTCTCTTTTTTTGTCAAAGTCCACACAGACGGGTTCAATTACTTTAGAACACTTTGACAAGACACATTATTCTCCTTATCTCTGTTAAACTGTGAAACTCACTTTAAAATATCACCGTTACGGTTAATCACTCACACGCCGGCTAACTTGACTTTTGCTTTCGCTAACTAATTTTCTAACTAAACTGCATTTTTTTCTTCATTTTACTTTACTTCACTTCACTTGCGCTGGTTTGGTTGTCTATATTTATAGATTACCCAACTGATGCCTCCAGCTTTCTCTAAACTACGCGAGCGACGCTGTAAGGTAACCGCAAAAATATCGAAGATTAGTAAAGCCTAAACAAAAATGTAATTGCAAACACAATGTACGACTCGCACAGAGTTACCTAACCAAACTTATCATAACTATCGCCTTTAAAATGATTACTTTTAACACTCTTATTATGAAAAACTAAGCAATAATTAAACAGTAATTCACAAGCCACAAATTAAATTAAAACTAACGCCTAAACTAAACAATCTTGTATATCCAACATTCAGTATAATTGGTTTGTCCCCAAATAATAATTTTCGGAGTTCTTTTAAAACTGGTTTTTTTCCATATATATATGCATATATATATATATATAGATAGATAGATAGGTACTGTATTTCTTTTTTCCAAGTTAAGTGGACGTAGCGCTTGAGATAAGCTCAATCGATTGATCTTTACAGTGGGCTATACTCGTCCTGTCGAACCTTGTATTTTAGCACTGTAAGTCCAATAATTTACCGCTGAACTACCGTTGTTTCTGATATTTGTACAAATCTACTCACGAACTATCTGCACTAGTTGTCCCTAAATTTGAACTGATAGACTAGAGGAAGCACAGCTAGTCAACAACACTCACCACCAACTCTTGGGCCGCTAATGTAATCAAACAATGGAATTTGACTGTTACTATTATAGCGCAACCACAGTCCTAAAATGCCGAGTGCGATTTTATTGCAAA
>NW_013668875.1:0-29785 GCF_000517525.1 Limulus polyphemus | reverse complement strand
AGACGTAACAATATTATTCCGTTTTATCTGTGGCGTAAGGTTAAAGCGCATTAATATTTCTATAAGTTATTCTGCTTCGAAGAACAAAACTTCTTTTCGTTAGCTCTTCTTATAAACTTTTCTAACAGTATAAAATATTTTGTAAAACTGTTGTTTTATCTTCAGTAAATGTGACATTATATGAGATTCCGCATGGAGAAAATTCTGAAACAAACAAAGAAATCCTGTCAATGTAAACTGAATAATATGCATTTTTCTATTATTCAATAACACTATATTTTAACCTTTTGAATACCAGCTTGCTCTCATAATTTTCACAGAAAGTCCTTCGCCCTAACTTACTAACAATGAAATAATTTCAACAACAAAAAAGAGGATTTATTACAATAATAATATTTATTACTTATATTTTTCATTGATTTTCTTCTCCTGTTTGAAATTCTGAGGTTATCCTTTTTAACTCCCCAAAAATATGCATCGTGTTTTGGGGAGCATTCTACATCTTTCAGAAATTCGTATTAAAGTTATGAATAATTATTTGTTACGATCTCGTTTGCTTAGCAATAATGCTCCCCAATGGTTCAGCGATAAGGGTTAATACACTAAGAACCTGGTTTCGATACCCGTGGAAGGCACAGCACAGAAAGCCTATTGTTACCTTTGTGCTTAAAAACAAACAATCCTCGCAATAAATTCGAATTAACAGATAACGATTTTATGTCTCTTCTTGAAAATAGTTTTAAGGAAAATGTACAGTTTGAAAATGTTCCAAAATTCTACTGATTATCGAAAAAATAACAATCAATAAGGATGTTAGTCAGTAATACCAATAAGAAAAAGAGCGACTTGACTGATAACTCTTGTATATTATATTTCTACAAAATTCTTAGTGCATAAAATATAAAATTTTCTTTACTTCATTAGACCTAGTTATATTTAATTGGCGGTTTTGAAAAAAATAAAACGCCCCTTTTCCCTTTGTTTATCGTTTGAACTGTATGTATAAACGAGGTTTCACATTGGTATAAAATTGTTTGTTGTCAAAGCACAAAGTCTAACAACGGACTGTGTGTGTGCTGTGCCTGTTGTATGGATTGAACTTTTTTGTGACTCGCAATCTGCAGATCGCGGGTTCGAATCTCTGTCGCACTAAACATGCTCACTCCTTCAGCCATGGGTGCGTTATTATGTGACAGTCAATCGCACTATTCGTTGGTAAAAGAGTAGGCCAAGAGTTGGCGGTGGGTGGTAATGAATAGCTGCCCTCCCTCCAGTCTTTCACTGCTAAATTAGGGACGGCTAGCGCAGATAGCACTCGTGTGGCTTTGTGCGAAATTCAAACCCGGCACACAGAATTATTCTCTCTAAAGTTTCTCAGAAAGTATTTGTACGAGAGTTTCTGCTAATATATTGATAATATTAGCTTTTAGGTAAAAGTTATCTCATTCAAATCGCATTCTAAATATAAGAAAGATGATAAATTAAACTGTTTATGATTATTTTTAAACAATATTTAATCTTGTCTGTTTGTTTGTAGTGAAGCACAAAGATACACAAAGGGCTATCTGTACTTTGCCCACCGAAAGTATCGAAACCGGGTTTCTAACGTTGTAAGTCCACAGACAATACCGCTGTGCTACTGGGGACGTTTAATCTTGTTAATTATTTCAGTAGTAAATATATGGTGCAATCCAACGATAACTGCAAAACAATCGAATAAATGTCATTCTCAAAATATAGTTCTCTGTTGAGCTGCAACAATGCACATTCTGTATCATACGTGAAAACTTGTTTTTATTATTTGTGCAATAATAAGATTCTCTGGATCAGCTGGAATAATGAAGCCTAAAATTGTAACTAGTCTCGCAAAATTCAAATATCGCGAGATCTCTAAAATATTCTGTAAAATAAAGTCATGTCAGTATCATATCAAACATATATCATATGTTTGATAACTTTTTTTTACATTATTTGCACTATTTGGATGTCCGTAAGTATATTTTATATCGACTTTCAATAAACAAAATAAAAATTATAAACAAACTTAATATGAGTAGCAAATTTGTCTCTGATTTTGTATGAGAATACATATTCTAACATTTTTGCACGAAGTATTTTTGTTTTATGGGAGAGAGTTTTCGACTGTTTCTAAAAGTGGTGCCAACGCGTTTTAAGTGACGTTTGACACAGAACTGCAGGGGATTAGAAGGCGAGGGCCAATCACTTAAGACGGTTAGCTTAGCGAATTGATGTGTGGTTAAGTCTGCTTGCACTGGCGTGTTGTGATAATATTTCATGCCGTGCGCGCCATTCTGCCACGCGAAGCAAACTGAGCGTGGGCAAGAGTTCTTTGTATACACATATAGAGTGCTAGTTGTCACTGAGTTGAGATCACTTCGTGGGAACACAAGACGTATAAACTTTAGCTGTGTTTAAAAAGTGCATTCATCTGGATCTATATGCCATAGTTTAGTATCGTACACTTCACTGTAATATGAATCAAGAATAGGCTGATTACAGCTTTAGGTGTTAATTAATACCAAGATATTTCTCGTCATGGCTCGTGCACTAGTGGTGACGTTACTAGCGTTATACTTCAGCACATCGCATCAACGAGGATGGCAACAAGTCCAGGCCCAAGTGCTAAATACACGAGTGTCCGAACACGACTTGAACCTAATACCACAGCATAACCTGTGTGAACCCATTACAGTACCACTATGTAAAGATATCGAGTATAACCAGACCATGATGCCAAACCTGCTTAATCATCAGAAACAAGAAGACGCTGGTCTTGAAGTTCACCAGTTTTTCCCTTTAGTGAAGGTAAAGTGTAGTCCAGATTTACAGTTCTTCTTGTGTTCTATGTACACTCCTGTTTGTACCATCTTGCCTCACCCTCTTCCCCCGTGTCGCTCATTGTGTCAATCAGCAAGGAATGGTTGTGAAAGTCTGATGAATAAGTTTGGATTTCGTTGGCCAGAGACTTTGGAATGTGAAAAGTTCCCAGAAGCTGGAGGATCCGAACTTTGTGTAGGTCAGAACGACACAGAAAAGTCCAGCCGCGCTGCTACTTCTTCGCCTTTTCCTCATGGCACTTCCGGGAGGAAACCGACCGCTGGTAAGGAATTTATATGTCCAACAGAATTTCGAGTTCCTAAAGGACTCGATTATGTAGTTCGCATTGGTAGAAAGGAAGAGAAGAACTGTGGATTGCCTTGTTATGGCATGTTTTTTAGAGATGAGGAACGAAATTTTTCTCGAGTTTGGATAGGTACATGGGCCTTTCTGTGCTTGTTTTCTACACTTTTTACAGTACTTACATTTATAGTGGACATGAAGAGATTCCGTTATCCTGAGAGGCCAATTATATGTTTATCCTTTTGTTATTTCATGATAGCATTGACGTACGTTGTTGGATTTCTGCTCGGTGATGATGTATCATGTAATAAACCGTTCGATCCACCAGAGATCGAGGCTGGAGCTAAGATGATTAATACGATCGCTCAGGGTAATAAAAAAGAAAGTTGTACAATCCTTTTCATGATGCTCTACTTCTTTAGTATGGCCAGCTCCATTTGGTGGGTAACTTTGACTCTAACATGGTTTCTATCAGCGGGTCTGAAGTGGGGTCATGAAGCTATTGAAAAACATTCGCATTATTTCCATGCAATAGCGTGGACAGTTCCAGCCATAAAGACCATTACTGTTCTTGCTATGGCTAAAGTAGAAGGAGACGTTTTAAGTGGTGTTTGTTACGTGGGAATTTGGGATGTCGAGGCACTAAGGGGATTTGTCTTGGCACCACTGGTTTTCTATTTAGGATTAGGAACATTGTTCCTGTTGGCAGGATTTGTATCCCTCTGTCGCATCCGTACTGTCATGAAGCACGACGGGACGAAGACGGATAAGCTTGAAAAACTGATGATACGTATAGGAATCTTCTCGGTACTGTACACCGTACCAGCTATCATAGTTCTAGCCTGCTATTTTTACGAGCAGACGTATTTCGAATCATGGATGCTGTCGTGGCAAAGGGAGAATTGCCAAAAACGCATGTACAGTATCCCTTGTCCCCCGAAAGACTTGCTGAGGACAGAAGGTTACTGGCCTAAGCCAGATTTTGCCGTTTTTATGATAAAATACTTAATGACATTAGTTGTGGGTATCACATCAGGGTTCTGGATATGGTCAGGGAAGACGTGCAACTCCTGGCGGAACTTTTATCAGAAGATTTGTCATCGAATGGTCAGTCAGGAAGCTTACGTGTGACTTACACTTTAGGGTGAACAGTGCTACATGTAAATCATAGGATGTATATTGTTGATTTTTACAAATAATATATGCACGTGTATAATTGTACAACATTACGAATTGTGAGGGTTAATCCAACATTTTTTTTTAAATTCAAAAACGAAATTGTTGTGTTGAAGTAATTTCTTGCAGTATACCTATAAGTATGGAAAAGTACTTGTAGATGTGATGTAACGTCTATGACTGACATGAATTAACACATGTAAAATATCTACATATGAAGAAACTTATGTGTATTTTACGATCAATATAACAAAGAAATTTATGTAAGTTTTATGATTAATGTTGTTTATTTTATCTTTAGGAATACTCATTTCTATACAGTCTAAAGGTGTGAAATATGTGACATCTTTAATACGTTTAGAATGAAATTTAAATAGCAACTTAAGCTAAATGCCCTAAATTTCCATCAATAAAACTTCTTTATAAAAATATATCTTGTTATGAAAGATGGTAATGGTAGATTTTATTTTTTTATGTTTTCAATTATGTTAACAGTGTGTTAAAGTACTAAGATTAATTAGAATTAAACTTTGAACAAATCTTATTTATTTCGAATTAATCATTAAACATACGGTATCGAATTTTTTGTTTAACGAAAATAAAGACAAGTGTTTCTTTTATAGATGGGACTTTCATTGCAACAGAATAAAATGTGAGACAGTTGAATGTATAAAGTAAGATATTTCAAATTCCCAGATTATATTCTTAAAAACACAAAATATGTTATTTTCCAGTAGCGTGCTGCTTTTACTCTTGGCAAATGTAATTATTCTACAATATACACTTAAGAACAAATATATTTTATGTTAATTTTGGATTCTGCTTTATGATTCTATTATCGAGGGAGTTGCAGCTATTAAAAAGTAGTTTCGAACGTAATTTTTATTTCATTTTGTAATTTATATAATTTTTGTTTACATGCCGTTTCTTGTTTATATATAAGAAAACATGTCTGTAAGTGACGATTCATATTATGTTTGTGAGAGTGCCTTTGAAATACTTCACCTTCTAATATGTTGCTCTACAGAAATTTTCTTTAAGACATATATGTTACTGTCGTAGAAGTAATATAAGAATATTTTAAGGTTACTTTCACTTTATTCTATGATTGAGTATTTCTAGTTTAGACTATTTTTGTGCACCAGAAAACTCGTTTTGTGCATTTATATAATATTTTTTCAGGGTAATGGTTATTATTGATGTATTTTCTTATGGTACCCCTGAATTAACTTATGTAAAAAAATATTGATGTGACTGCATTTTGAGACCAAATGTAACTTAATAACGAGCAGTTTATTAGCTGTTTTAAGATTTCATATCAAAATTATTTTAGTGGGTAAGTTTTGTCAACCTTTTTCTTGCATTAATTGGTTAAATTTTATAATTTCTAAAACGAAAGGACATTTTTATTTAAGAATGCAGTAAAAATGTTTGACAGAAGCAAAAATATTCCAACTATAAAACTGAAATAAATTTCTTTCTCCTTTTGATTTGTGAAAAATAAAAAAATCGCTTTTTGTGTGTTTGTTATTACGCGTATTTTAAATTCATGTTTAATATAAAATTATTTTTCTCCACAGATACTACGCATGTCTTTATTTACTCTTTTTGGCCCGGCATGGCCAGGCGATTAGGGCGCTCGACTCGCAATCTGCGGGTCGCGGGTTCGTATCCTCCTCACACCAAACATGCTCGCCCTTTCAGGGGCGTTATAATGTGACGGGGGCTATCTGCGCTAGCCGTCCCTAATTTAGCAGTGTAAAACTAGAGGAAGACAGCTAGTCA
Organism: Limulus polyphemus; assembly: GCF_000517525.1. Taxonomy (NCBI): domain Eukaryota; kingdom Metazoa; phylum Arthropoda; class Merostomata; order Xiphosura; family Limulidae; genus Limulus; species Limulus polyphemus. The sequence continues at coordinate 23,683 of NW_013668875.1, read as the reverse complement.
ACACCACCCACCGCCAACCCTTGGGCTACTCTTTTATCAACGTGTAGCTTTGCGCGAAATCCATAACAAACATTTAATCTTCTGTCTCACAAAGCTTGTTGTACGGTATGAGCTGTAGTAGTTTTCGAGAAGCAAGATATGAAACTTTAGGAATTATCAGCGGTTGAAGTCAAGAATACTCTGTTGATCCAGATTGTTATATCCAGTGGTCAAACATTGTCTGTTATTTGAAACTATAAGTGCGTGTTTTCCTTTCGGCTTTAAAATGCGGTTGCAAAATTTATGGAGCATGTTTAACAAAGAATTGACTTCACTATAATCTGTAGAGTGAAAGGTTGATTAGTTGTTCAGCTTTGCACACGTAAGTTTTAATCAGTGGTCCTGTAATAACTAGCGTTAGAGCTCATTTGGTTGGCGGGGTCTGAATTAGACTGAGCTACAAACACAGCTTGTGTCTTTATTAACGTGTAGTTAGTTATTCAGGGTCTTCCTGGCTTCATGAAATATTCAGTGCTAATTATGGATATTATGGTTCTCAGTTTCTATATATTTTGTCAATAAAAAGCTTGTTATCGTTAAGGAAAGAATGTGTCAACAAATAATTAACAAATTATTATTTTCAGTTATTGAGTGATCTTACTAAATTCTTGTTATTTCTTAAAGATCTCCGTAAAATATATATATATATATATATACATATTCTATTTAAATTTCTTCATAAACATAAATAAACCCTCTTAGTAGCGGTTGAACAATGTTTATTTTGACGTGTGCCTTATTTTTTTCTAGAAAGTTCCGAAGCCATATTTTTGCATTGAATGTGGCACAACATGGCAACTTTATGTTTATTTGTTTTAAAAATGTATGTACTTTGTATAAAAAGTTGGAGAATACTTCCTAGCACTCTTTAGACATTAAATTTTATTTCAGTTTCTAGTTATATTTGTATATGTTTAGTTTGGCTTTTAACGTGTACGTTGAAACTAGTAGCTCAAATGTGAAAATTTCACTAAGTCCCCGTATGTATATAATACGGAATCTGTAAAAGGTTTAATAGTAAATATTACAAATTTAGGGACTGGAAATAAAACAGTTTATTTCCCAGAAAACGTGTGTGTTTTTTGTCAATATCCTTAAATTACTTATGTTCACCAGGAAGACACACACAGTGATTATTTGTTTGCATTAGTAAACTTCAGAAAACTATATTTCAACAAGAAATTTTGCGGTGTATAAAGGCACGAAACCAGTTTCTAAACTTCTAAGTAACTTAACAGTTAATTCCTCTTTTCCGTGCAATACCAAATAAAATAAGAAACAACTAAAATGCAGTTTTTGAGAGAAAAAAAAAACCTCAGTTGCGAATATATTTTTACATAAAATATTACGAGATAGAAGATTACCACTAACGTTTTCAACATGGAAGTTTCCAAACTTACTGGTTTAGATTCGAGTATTAAAACTTAAATTGAAAAATGGAACACACGTAAATGAATTATCGATGTAAATTGCGTAGAAAACAGTTATCAAAGTTTCGACTCATAGATGAACGATTTCTACGGTGGTCGATGTTTGATCACGTGCTGCAATTGGAAGACTGTGTGTGTATGTGGAATGCTTTAGTAAGCTATGCATTGTTTTAGCTTTTATGCGTCATGTTTTCCACTTTGTGGTTATAATAATGTCAGTAAACAAATAAACCGTCATTTGATGCGCACGATCTACCACCAATCTTTCTACTAGGGATGCACGGGTAGTAAAATTTGGCCGAATACCGGGTCCGGGTCACTAAGCTTCACACACACAAACAACATACACAAAAATTAGAAACAAAAACAAAATTGAAGTTTATTACATTTAACCGAATAATCACCAACAGAACATTCAGGTTTTACTTTCAACTTTCAATGCCTAGCCCCAACTTCTCAAACCCTAATCCCTATTGTTCTCAAAACCCCCACCTTCTCCAGAAATCCACTTCTCAAGCCATGCCTGTTCTTAACCCCTATTGTTCTCTGAATCCCCGACTTTCAGCGGGCGGTCAGTTTTTGTTGCCCGAAAAACGTTTTTTATAACTAAACCAATTATGGACTATAATAACTTTCAGTACCGCGTTAGTTTCCACAAAGATTAGGGCTTAGATGGCTAACTTTGACACTCGGCAGGGGCCGGGTACCATTCTTTCCCTACTTTCTACGGTATTTCATATAAAATGAACACGTTTCTCAAGGAGTGCAAATGCATGAATGAATTTGTGTTTTGTATTTATGACAAAGCTACTCAGGCTATCTGCCGTCGTCCTTAATTTTGAATTACTGACCACAGGGAAGGCAGCCAGTCAATAGTACCTACCATCTACGCTAGAAGATTGATTGTCACTTTCATAACAAACCCACAGCTTAAATTAAAGTGCGAAGAATATATTGTATTATCGCACGGATTCGAACTCGTGTCGCCAGCTCCAAAATCCAGAGCACGAATGAAACACATCACAGTGTACGAAGAATTAAGCTTAATACGTGATAATGCTCATTTGCTTCTTCTTCTTCTATTTTTTTATAATATAGTATAGTCAGTTTCCTACATTCAAATACAAATTCCTTAAGAATATTTATATACCCCAAATATTTTTGTTTGTTTGTTTATTTTTTAATTTCGTGCAAAGCTACACGAGGGCTATCTGCGCTAGCCGTCCCTAATTTAGCAGTGTAAAACTAGAGGAAAGACAACTAGTCATCACCACCCACCGCCAACTCTTGGGCTACTCTTTTTATTAACGAATAGTGGGATTGATCATAACATTATAACGCCCCGATAGCTGGAAGGGCAAGCATGTTTGGTGGGGCGGGGATTCGAACCCGCGACCCGTAGACTGCAAGTCGAGTTCTCTAACCACCTGGCCATGCCGGGCCCCAAATATTTTTAAAACGTTCAAACGCAAATTGCCAGTTTTCAACATACAGAAATCCAAGGAGCCGTCGGATTTGTTTGAGTCTTGTCTTAATCTCAGGTTAAATGTAAAATACTTTTAAACATGTTTATACTTTCACTTTGATAAATAGCTTGAAATACACAAATTGTACCCCAATCTATACCTGTGTAAATTGCATTAATGTCTTTAAAATATAAAACACGTTTTCGAGATTCTTCTCATCCATTTGTTAATAATATGCCTGATTTTGAACTCAGTTTTTTCTTTAAGAAATTTCGGTTAAATAAGGTTTGTTTTTCAATATTATCTTGACGTCACAAACATTTCATTTTAGTGTTTGCAACTCTTATATCTTTATTGCAAAACAGATGTAGCTTTTAAAAAAATACTTGTTACAAATCCGTATTTTATGTTTATCAGTTTTCTTGATTTTATTAATACGAATTGTGAAAAAAACAAACAACTTCTATTCGCCTCAGCTTAATACGAATACATATTTTTTTTCCATTTTTGTTGTAAGCAACCCGGTTTTAATTGAAATAACGTCCCAACCAGGTTTTTATGGATAGAAATTACGTGTGAACGGTTTTTGGACCTAAAGAAGGCCTCGGCAAAGTGAGCGAAACGTCGTCCCAAAACGGTCTCTCGAGTAACTCCATATAAGCCTGATTGATATATTTGCACTGTTTAAAGCTTTACTCAAAGGAATAATGTATATGTTGATACTGTTACAGTGGTTGTTAGCACAATACTACTAAATAAACGATACAGGGAATTATTACTTGCAGTATACTTAGTGGTATCATTTGTAGTTAAACACATTAGGTGTTGAATTCCATGTTGCAATCATATACACTACAAGATGTGTCTAAACGTACCAACAAAAGAATGCGTTCTACTATCTACTGTCTGCAATGACGGTAAGTTTACGGATTTACAACGCTAAAACCTGGTGGTTAGGGCGCTCGTTCTTTCAGTTGTGGGGGCATTATATTGTAACATTCAATCCCACTATTCGTTGGTAAAAGAGTTGGCGGTGGGTGTTGTTAATCAGCTGCATTCCCTCTGATCTATCACTGCTAAAATATGGACAGCTAGCGCAAATAGTTCTCGCGTAGCTTTGCGCGAAATTCAATCCAAACCAAAGTGTAAATGATCATATTTAGAAATATAAACTATGATATTACCTGGTTACGTACTTCATTCTTCTAAAGCAAAATACTTCTGCAACGAACTCACTTATAATAGAGAACGTACATCTAAGACATTGACTCCTTGCTTGGAGACTACAGAGTTAAGAACAGGTAGACTTAAATCACGTCTTTAAGATTTTTGGTCCAGTTTGTCTCTAAGGCCGTTAGTGAACACTCTTTGATAATAAGTTTTTAAATGGAATTATCGGTAAGACTGATAAACAGAACCGTTAAATTGACCCCTTGCACGCCTTGATAATCGTCAATTGTCTTAATTAGCTCAGAAGCTGTTATTCAGAAAGGGTATCTTAGCACCCATTTTTAATCTGAGAGATAAATGTAGGTCCGCTTCCAAAGGCTACTGATCTTTGTACCAGACTTGTTTATTCCTCTAACGTTACTTTTCCACCTGGACTAGTTGTATTAAAGCTGATGTTTGCTGTCACCACAATATCATATATTATTTTTATACGGAAACGCTCCATCGCGAGGGTCGAATCATCACGAAACCGAGACAAGAATATTAGGTTTTGTTAATGTGAAGAACATAGGACTAAGGACATTACTGAACAGGTCTAACATGTGCATTACAAGCTATTTGTCGTTAGCTTCTTTATCATTTTAACTCAAGAAGAGTGCGCAATAACATCCCTGTTACCCGAACTCTAAAGATGACAACAGCTATGAACGCTTTCATTTTGGTGTATTTCTGTTGTAGTAATCCACTGTTATCTTACCGAGCACATCTTTGAAAGTTATTAAGGAAAACACTTAATCATAAGGTATTTATATAACATCAGTTATTGTTTATTTTTCAATGTGTTTTTCTTACAATCAACAAAATCCAGGTTTTGACTCTATAAATGGCGCATCAATAACTAGTCTTATGTACCAAATAATCATTTCGAATATAAGTCACGTTATATAATGCTAAAAAAAATCTAAAAAAATTAATGATGTTATGCGCTTTACTTGAACGATTCCTTAACTAAGTAAAGATGGTTTGGGTAATGACAGCTTCATATACATAAAATATAATATTTAAATATTTTATTGATCTAACTACAAAAGCTTGTGATGGGTATAGTATATTACAATTAACCCTGGCATTGTGCCAGTAAAACTGTTTAGTAAATATTTTCTATATTTTATTATGCTTGTTTGTTTGTTTGTTTGAAGTTAACCACAAAGCTACACATGGGCTATATGTGCTTTGCCCACAACGGGTATCGAAACCCGGTTTCTAGCGTTGTAAGTCCGCAGACATATCGCTGTGCCACTGGGGGGCTTTTATTATGCACCCATTTTTAAAAAAAATTATACGTATACCAATAATCTTGATCTTATCAGAAAAGTCGGACTCAAATTCAGAGAAGTAGAATTCGCGAAGCAGTGAAAGATTCTTTTATAAAGTCGTGGCTGAATAATTAGTTTCTTTTTTAAAGTTATGTTTATAAATACTGTTGCATTTACATTTTCCTTTAGAACTTTGCACCAAATGACGAATTTATTTTACTCGTCGCAAATGTTATTGCACAGAAGCAGAAAATACAAACGTAAGCATGTTTGTTTGCTTGTAATTAAACACAAAGCTACACAATGGGCTATCTGTGCTCTGCCCACCACGGGTTTCGAAACCCGGAGTCTAGCGTTGTAAATCCGCAGATATACCACTGTGGCACTGGGGGGGGGGGGCACAAGCATGCGCATGTGAACATCCATTCTAGCAAATGTCAATCTTACTCTTACGCCGTTATGTCGTGCTTTGTAAATAAGTGAAACGGAAAAGTAAACGAAGACGTAAAAGAACAATAGTTTTGATAATTCTGAGTGGGTTTCTTTGCTATAGTGTTTCATGTTTGATTACTATTTACCTGATATATCTCAGTTACCACGATAAAATTCATCCCCATCCCGTGATTCTATAGAACATTCCGCTTATCGTATGTAGGTGTAAATAAAACAACTTCTTTATCATATCTGTTCGAACAATGTACATCACCCCAGTAAACAACACGATTATAGATATCAGGGGAAGACATGCTGTATGTGTTTACTCTTGTGAGTTTTAGGAGCCTTGTGTAAAATGATCTAAACTGTCTTTACTTGAAAACTATTACAAATCCTTCTTCTTTCGACAAATGAGATGGTGGTGGGGTCACTTGCTAACGCAACCCGGGGAGAAACTGCCAGAAATGTCGTGCTCGAATCAATATAAGACAAATCTTGTTAACCACCCCCTGCTGTGTCACACCGCCATTCTCGGTGGTGAACGAGAATTTCTGCTTCAGATCGTCGAGTGCGGTTCCCATGGAAGTGACACAGCTGCTGTGACTCACAAACGGAAGTTGTGTGTTAGTCACTGTGAAATTGGTGACGGACAGACGTACCATCCAAGCGAACAGATTAGCAAAAATGGATCCGTCAAAACGAGCTTGTCTGTATAAGAAAAATAACAAAGGTCGCAAAATAACCCTGAACGAAGTTATTTGATATTAGTGACTTGATATGTCTTTTAATATGTCTATTTTCTGATTTTACTTTTTCTTTTGATTTTCTGTTTTTCTCTTGTTGATTACTAGTACATTTGTCCATCCATCTATCTGCCTGATCAGTTTCACGTTTGTATGTGTATCAGATGAAAGAGTTCTGTGTGCGATAGATGTCACGAAACACTTTCAACGGCTACTCATCAAACACCAGTCACTCGTCAGTATGGTGTGGGTGAAATAAAAATCAAACAGCAGTAACAAACGCTTTTGACTCGATAAAGAATGAAGATTGATTATGGATACATGTACATTCCTAACTTGCTGCTTATCCCAAAACATGTCATGTAGTCTGAGTAAATTACTGCACTCAAAATTGTTTTATTATTTTTGTAACTTCTGCCTATCTGTCTGTTAGCGCGTCCGCGTTTTTTATCAATACGAGAGACTCGTTATCCGAACCCTGATTAGAATACTGAGAAACAGAGCTGTATAGGACCTTCACGACCTTATATATTTATACATCTGAACATGAGTGATTTATAGACAACATTTTTATGTACGTATGTGAAAAACTAGTTAGAAGTAAACACATACGAGTGTGAATGTTTGCAAATACGTAGAGTTGTTTCTTTTTCAGCATGCTAGGAGGAATGTGGAACATTCACACGTGCAAAGAATGCTGGCATCGTTCACTGAATATATATAATCTTTCTTACTTTATTTTAAGGCGTTTTGAGCAAAGGCTTACATCAGTGAGAAACATATATCAGACTAGAAGTTTTGATTTTGTTTTTCACAGATTTAAAACACTAAATGTATACCAATGATTTCTCATTCTTAATTTTTTTTTGTTAATTTAACGGAAAGAAAACTAAACAAAATATTTTCAAGGAGTGTTTGTGTTTTTCTTATAACAAAGCCACATCCGGCTATCTGCTGTGTCCACAGAGGGGAATCGAACCTCTGATTTTAGCAGCGTTGATCCGAAGACTTATCGCTGTCCCATGGGGGATATTTTCAAGGAAAGAACCAACAATTACGTATTCCAGTCCGTGAAAGATAGGCCTTAAAATAAGTGTTAGACATAGCTTTAGAAAGGTTGTTTTGCTGGGATAAGTTACCGTCTATTTTTCTGTATTATACAGCTTGCAGTAAACTTAGCTTTAGCTTTAGTTTTTTTAACTTGTCTTCTTTTGCGAATTTACGAAAATTACTATTAATCTAATAAATAACAAATTCTAACAAATTTAATGAGCAAACCTCACGTTGTAAGATTAATAACAGCTTTGTCAAAATAGTTTGAAACACACACACAGACACACATATATATATATATAGGAAAAGCTAAAATTCATCGATATTATTTATGCTAGTAAACTATTTCAATTATATTTCTTGATGATAACAAAAATAAATAGTAAAAGTTAGCTTCGTCACTGTTGAGTTAGATGTTTGTAAGCGGGAAAAGTCAGGAATGTTAGCTTTAAACGTTACAGTTTGAGCACCGGAACTTGGCGAAGCATTAGAAACCAGCGAGCCTAACGGTTGTGATAAAAAAAGGTTAATTGTTAGGCGTAATGTTAGCATTTGTTTGCCATTGTAAATTAATTTTAACAAAGCATTTGTGAAAACTGTTAAAGTTACGTATGACATAACTTCAGTTCTGATTAATCATAATATGGAATATTTTGATAGAATGTAACTTCGTGGTGTTTTAACCTACATGTTCAATGTTATGAAATTTAAACACGAAGATATATTATGTTTTGTATAGACTCCAACTATTAACTAATATGTAGACCAAAGGTGGAAGATGCAAAATGTATTTGAACAAGATAATTTTATGAGGATCAGGGGGTATGGCCCCCAAAAAATGTGGCATTTATGGACTTCAAATGGAGCAGTTCATAAAATATACATAGTATAGCGCGAACATGTAATGTATGGCTGCCTTAAACTTATTAACAAGCATTAACCTGACCCCATCAACAAGTGTAGGTGTGGAGAGGGGCACGTACCTCTTGCCCCTAGTTTCTCTGTCTATGTAGAGCAAAATGTCGACATTCCAGTGGCTTAGCGATAAGTGTGTGAGTTTATAACGCTAAAATCAGTTCCCGATACTTGTGGTATACCTTTGTGCTGAAATACAAACACACGAGCAAAATTTCGCTAAGAAGGCCTATACATAATAAGAAATTTGAATGCATACATTCAAAGCATTTAAATATCATGATATCAGATATGTTTATACCTTGCCTGCTAGACTGTTCTCAGCAATGCAGTTCTGGATATTGAACTCGAGGCTGTGATATGACATGCGCTCCGCACTGTCAACTGTGGACGCAAGGCATAAAAGCGTCAGTGAATTCTGTTATTCGGATAAGAGTTGTCGTGTAAACAGCGGGTGCTGCTGCGACCGACTAACCTTCTTTCTGGTCAGAAGTTCTACATTAGGGACAATATGTCCGAACCATGAAGTTTATGACGTAGTGATTTTATCCACATGTTGCATATAATGTGTCGTTCAGGTTGAAAATACCAATACAAAATAGTACACACTTTACATGATGTAAGCAATAAGTTAGTTAATGCATCAAATCTTCCGCTAAAGAATAACTAAATAACGATATTATGCCATAATGTATCCATTGTTACATAAGAGGTCACGATTGCAAGAATTTATGGTTAAAGGCCATATAGGTTTAGCCTTGTAAAATACTTCTGGTTGATTTGTTTTAGCACAAAGTCACCTTGGGCTTTCTACTATGTCCATCGCGGAGAATCAAACCACGGATTTTAGCGTTGTAAGTACGTAAATTTACCTCTGACCTACCGAGGGACACAACTGGTAGAAGACAGAAATTAACAGTTCTCACACTTTTATAAACGAACGTGTATGTATAAAGCTCGGACTTTTGACTGACTAGAGTTCAATGACCTTATCATTTCCCCTCAACATTAACTCTTTACACTAATGACAAAAGTATTTTCGATAAACACAAGGAAAAACTTGTAGCCATATTATACAAACGTAGCAACAGGATTAGCCACGCCGATATTGAGGTTTGATGTTTGCAATCAGTTGTTACCTTCAGGATGTTCAAAATATATGATGTACACATGTTTATTCCGTTTTTCATGTTGCATTAACTACCGTATGTTTTTGATAAACTATCTATTTTGTGAAGTTACAAAACTCTCTGTATTTCCAACACGATATACTTTCTGGTCGTTAAACAGCTGGATACATCATTTTATTCTGTTCTTCGATGTACGTCTATAAAAACATATTATGTCGCGCCATAAAGTTCGCATGTTGAATTATGGTTCTAAACTAGGTTATATGATCAGAGTTATTGAGTACGATATATGCATAAACTTCGTGCCGTTTTGATGCTGTAAAATGACAAAAGTAGATACAGTCTGCGTTTCATTTCATCACCTGATATAAGATCATTTTAAAGAATTTGAACTGCGTTTAAATAATAACGTTCCATAAAGTATGTTATAAAATTTTTCCCCATTATCCTGGTCGAGTGTTTTATTAATAACTTAATAAATAGAATAAATTAATCATAATAGGAACATATATAGACTATACTAAATACATATTGATGACACCAAGCTATCATTCAGGCATAAAAGAGTAAAAACACAAAGAAAACAGTTATGTTGTATATCATTACGTTCATTCACTAGAGAGCGTAATATGATTTGCTCTTCAAATCTTCTACGTCACTATAGCGAGAGGCTTTGAAAAGTTTATGAGATATATATATATATCCTATTCTTGTATTATTCTTTGCATTTTATGAAGAAAAATGTTAACGAACCTGACCAAAAACCAGCAAATTTTTGAATTTTGAAATATTATGACATTAATCTTGTAACAGCTTTTATAACAAATTAGTTCAACCACAATTAAATGTATAGTTCAACATAATTTTATACATCTGACTATAGTTTAACATAATTTTATACATCTGGCTATAGTTTAACATAATTTTATACATCTGACTATAGTTTAACATAATCTTATACATCTGGCTATAGTTTAACATAATTTTATACATCTGGCTATAGTTTAACATAATTTTATACATCTGACTATAGTTTAACATAATTTCATACATCTGGTTATAGTTTAACATAATTTTATACATCTGGTTATAGTTTAACATAATTTTATACACCTAGCTATAGTTTAACATAATTTCATACATCTGGTTATAGTTTAACATAATTTTATACATCTGGTTATAGTTTAACATAATTTCATACATCTGGTTATAGTTTAACATAATTTTATACATGTGGTTATAGTTTAACATAATTTTATACACCTAGCTATAGTTTAACATAATTTTATACATCTGGCTATAGTTTAACATAATTTTATACATCTGGCTATAGTTTAACATAATTTTATACATCTGGCTATAGTTTAACATAATTTTTATACATCTGGCACAGTTTAACATAATTCTATACACATAGCTATAGTTTAACATAATTTTATACATCTGGCTATAGTTTAACATAATTTTATACACCTAGTTATAGTTTAACATAATTGTATACACCTAGCAATAGTTTAACATAATTTTATACATCTGGCTATAGTTTAGCATAATTTTATATGTGAATCGCTCACATGAAATTCATTACAGAATAATACCTGAGAGAGTAATCATTCATGAAAAATGCTACTTTAAGACTTAATTATTATCTATATTTAGTAATGTTAGATTAAGAAAAACACTAAAAGTTTTCTTTACTGACCAGGCAGAGGTGTGAAATGCCTAGGCTATTGAAACAATAAATTTTATTAAGCCTAACAGCTTTTGTGCTGTTGTTCATCTTAACCGATGCGTCTTGAAGTTAAACAAAAGGCCTCAAAGCAAGTAAAAATTAGAACTGAAACACTATATTTATATACCTATGATATAAAATTCATGAAGCACAAACTAAGAGGATTTCAACAAAGAAAATAAATCTACAGACAGACATGATTTTCATAATTTTGATCTCTCGACTTAGACATTTTGCGTTAGTACTGTTACGTCTCTGGTCGTTAGTTAATTTTCCGTAAAAATTCTTTCCGAAGAACTTCAGCGATACAAGTTCTTTCTTAAATAAAACTAGTTTATTCTTTCTCAATACAACTTTGCAATACACTTAATTTCCACAGTCACTTTCATTTGAACACACGCTATAATTCACAACGATTCACGCACTTTACTTACGGTCACTACCGCGCTTGACTCAATTGTCCGTCTCTATATCTGCCTGTCTGCAATTCAATTCCGATTAATTGTCTCGTTTCGTTTTTCCCTGGCAGTTATTTTAATTCATAAAATAATTATCTCCTAAGAAATAATTACTAATCAAAGGTGCTCGAAGAATAAACAATCCTCCTTCTCCCAAGTTGTCTCGCTTTATCTGGCGCGCTTATATACAGGAATAGAGGGCATCTAGCAAATATTGGATTATTGGTGATGTTCCCCGATCCTTCTAGATACTCATTACGAGTTACCAGGGTCACGTGACTTCCGCTGTCGTAACAGTACATTTCATGTTATATTTTCGTAAGTTAATATATTATCTCCTTCCAAATTTGAAATAAGATTAAAAACTAAGTCTATATCTCAGAACGTGTTCCATATAACTCTTTTAGACAAAGTTAATATATAAAATACCAAAATACTCACACGCTCAGATTTAGCCATTGTAGACAAAGTTAGTGAATAGAATATCAAAATACACATATACTCAGATACAGTTATTGTAGAAAACGATTTTTAAAATTAAAGAGAGTGTTTGTGTGTGTGTTTTTTTAATAGCAAATCCACATCGGGCTGTCTGCTGTGTCTACCGAGGGGAATCGAACCTCTGATTTTAGCATTGTAAATCCCGTAGACTTACGTCTGTCCCATTGAGGGACAAAATTAAATAGGCCAATATTCGTGGGCGAATGCAATATGTCTCCGCCAGATTGGGATCTGCAAGAATTAATTTTTTTAGCAAATCCCAGATACGTTAGTTGATATACTCATGAATAGTTCAGAAAACACCCAAATTGTATTTTCCTTGCTAAAAAATTGAGCAAAAAAATTTCCTAAATTGTCTATATCTTTTTTTGGGACCTGCAAAGAGTATTGTTGTATCAAATTTCATGTAAATTGGTCGAAACAAGGTTAAACAATTGAAAAAACCCCCTAAAATTATGGGTTATTTAACCTTTCAACTTCCCCTAAAATGAACAAAAATAGGTATATCTAACATTTTTGTACATTTTTGTGTGGGACCTGTAAAAAAGTATCTTTGTACCAAATCCCATGTAAATTGATCGAAATAAGGCGGAGTAATTGTCAAAAATCCCTAAAATTACGCTTTTTGTAGCATCTTGATCCCCCTATAACTACTAAAAATGATCATGTCCACCATTTTTGTTCCTTAGTGTGTTGGATCCATACAAATTTATATTTGTGCCAATTTTCATCTTGATTGCTGTAAATATTACCACACAGGAGCCCAAAATATGCATTTTTGGGTTGTTTGACCTTTGATCCCATAAAATTCTTAAAAAGACCTAAATAAAAAAATGAAAAATAAACCTGGGAAAATTGGACCAAAGTATAATCCTACCAAGTTTCAAGTCGATCTGCTAAGAAATGAAGGAATGGAGGTCGACTGAAAAGTGTTTGAAAGAAGAAGGAACAATAGAAAAACAGCATGTCTCTTTGTGGAGACATAAAAAAGCTGGTTAATTCTTCTCTTTTCCTTAGCCCTCCGATGGCTTAGCGGTAAGTCAGTGGGCTTATAACTAAACATTTGGTTTCGATACCCACGGTGGATATAGCACATATAACTCACTGTGTAACTTTATGCCTTACAACAAACATACAACCTTTTTTAACATTTACATTTGCGAGTTCAACGACTGGCATTATTTAAGTAGTTATTAATTTACTATCTTACTTTATCATTGTAACAGTTGTTATCTTTATTTTATTTGAAAATGAATTCTAATTTCACAGTTGAGTTAATACTCTTTGACGTTTTTAACTCCTAGAACAGATAGAATTGTATTTCTGCTTCATCAAACAGTGAAGGCTATGGTTACGAGAGAGCATCTTCCACCCCAAAAACTGAGCATTATGAGTTATTTCATGCTAAATATTGGTTTGATAATTGACTCATGGTTTGTCTCTGCTACACTTTCCTTTCTAGAAGGGGAATTAATTACTCATGATTTGTCTCTTCTACACTTTCCTTTCTAGAGGGAGGATTAATGACTCATGGTTTGTCTCTGCTACACTTGCCTTTCTAGAGGGAGGATTAATGGTTCATTCTTTTGTGATCCGTTTTATCCATAGGGTATTCAAGATCGTTTATTCGTGGGCCGTTTTTGCACCACATTCTTTTTAGTTTCGCCCCCCCCCCCCAGTGGCACAGCAGAATGTCTGCGGAATTACAACGCTAGAAACCTGGTTTCGATGCCCATGGTAGGCATAGCACAGATAGCCCATTGTGTAGCTTTGTGCTAAATTACAAATAAACGTTTTAGTTGCATCTATGATTGTTACTTTCTAAGTACTTTTTGCCACACGCTTTTTTTTATTTACCGATAAATATTTTTCTTATTATAAATATGTCTGATATTTATAACGTTTCGTTGTGACTTAATTCTTCCTCGTTCTCATTCCTTTGGACTTTCCATCTTTAAACATTTCTGTCAGACATTCCCTTCTATGGCTATTACAACATCCTGAATCGTTTTTTCTATGCATTCCATTCTTTGATCTTTCTTTCTTGATTTGTCATTAGCAGTTAATTCATTTTGATTATATCTATTGTTACTGTTATGTCTAATTTCTTAACCCATTGTCTTCTATACATATTACTAGTATATGCAATTTTTAACCTGCATTTAAGAGGTTAAAAATATGAGCCATGGTTATAATTTGCTGACTGTTTATTCCTGCTCTTTCTCTCTCACACACGTACACATAAATACGAAATCTATTGTTCTAATATTCGAAAAATTTTGGAGTTTAGTTTCACAATTTTGTTCCTTTTTTTAAATATCTCACAAATCGACGTATCATTATATCCTGAGATAATTATCTATAGAAACGAGTGCGATTGACATGTGACGCACGTATATGCTTTTATTATACGTTCAATTTGCAATTCCTTTAAATAATATGACATGAATACCGCTGTTACATTCAATAATGAAGTGAGCTACTGACATCTTATTTGAATTTTAAGTCCTTGTTTTTAATAAAATTCAGTTGTTTTTTGTTTCAAGAATCAGTTCAGACCACTCCTTCCTTTTTTAGTGAAAGTTTGAATAGAGATTTCCCTGAATGGTGAAGGTGATAAAAAGATAACTAGAATTCAAAATTATGCCAGAGACCGCCCCATAAGTTGGGATTGCGACACAGTAACCCTAATGAGTTTGGCTGTGTAAGACACCAGCTAGTGGGGTATCAGTAACGCCTGCTTTATTTGTCAGCTAATTAATAACTGACACCACGAACATATTAACAATACCATGATTTATTAAACTTCGTTGTGTATTGTATAAGTGATACAAGTCAAATGTGCAACATTTGTTCGGCTATCTCTACGTATTTTGCAGAACTGCTAGCTTCAAACCGTTTTTCTTTATCTCCTTACTCCAGCATAAATAACAGTTTGACTTCCAGCACTTAGTAATTAGAGCCTCGTCTCTTTACATCGGTGTCAATTTATCAGTATAATGGATTACACCATCAAAACATCAACAAACCTCATCAGTTTATCTAAAAAAAAGGCTATAAATATTCATGATTATGAAAATATTGACGACCTATTTAGGCTTACGTTTTGAGCGCCTATAAAAACAGAAAATAGGGTATGCATGAAACGAAAATACAGTTATTTTATAATACCAACCAAAGAATTTGCAAAGTTTAAAATTAGGCTAATGAAAACTAATTATTTGTTAGTTCAATTGTATGCTAAACCTTTAAAATAAGACCGGAAATACTGTTAACAGTGAAGGAACCCAACTGATTAAACAAGACATTCGAATCATTATTAGTAGGAACGCAACTAAAATATATATTAGCTACATTAATTACTAAGTTGATTTTTAGTTTCACTCCAAGTACATAGCTTGTTTTGATCGGAAGATAATATTAATATCAAGTCCACATCGTTTTTGGTTATAATTTTCTTTTTACTTACGTAACGACAAAAATTCAAGACCCAGATTTAGATGTCTATTTTCTAAATCTTCGCGTTGTTTTGTTGTTGTTTAATCCACGTCTGCTTTAAAACTGGTCTATGCACCATTCCCTCCACCCTAAAAATGTTTTACTGTATGAGAAAACAAGTATCATTGCATCGATTTCATGATCTCTTGGCGCAGACTCTTATGAAATACACGAGAAATTCCGTTTCTTTTCTGAAAGGTATAGATTATAAAACACAAAATTTTCCAAAACGAGAGCTAGAAATAGATCAATATACTTAAAGAAATATACAATATTTTAAACATTTATGTTATCCAGTATATTTTGTGATGAGCTTCGGAGCTGCATTATAAAAGTGAGAGTCAGTTCCTTAGCGTGCCTGGTGAGTGGTAGGGTGCTGTTTGTCTGGTCAGTACGTCAAGCCCCCCAGTGGACTTACAACGCTAGAAACCGAGTTTAGATACCCGTGGTGGACAGAGCACGGATAGCCCATTGTGTAGCTTTGTGCTTAACTACAAACAAACAAAAGGTCAAAATTAGGAACGATCATAATAGCTCCGCCATAAATACATAATACAAATACTGATTTGACAACTAATGAAACTAGCTGATTGAAACAACATGTTTTAATTAGAGTATTGCACACAGCTGTTCCTAATTTTGTAATTATAAACAAGAGGAAAGGAAGCTAGAGAACAGCACCAGTCGTTAACTCTTTGGTTACTTTTGTCTGAACGAATAAGGGAGGGTTGATCCCTTTGTGTGTTGTTAAGCACAATGCTATACAATGGGTTACCTCCACTCTATCAACGTGGGTATCTAAACCAGATTTTACCGTTATAAGCCCTCACACTTAGCGCTGAGTCACTCTTATGGCGCACCCACTTGTTTTGCGAAATGGTAAGCGAACCATGAACCCTCGGATTTACATCCAAAACACGATGAATTCGAAGCCATCCTCGACCCACATCTTTAGGTATGGTGTATGAAACAATTATACATCTAGGAAAATAAAGATTTATACTTAGAAAAACGTTCTTGATCTAACATCTCCCTCTAAGTTGTTGTTTGTTTGTTTTGAATTTCGCGCAAAGCTACACGAGGGCTATTTGCGCTTGCCGCCTAATTTAGCAGTGTAAGATTAGAGGGAAGGCAGCTAGTCATCACCAACTCTTTTACTAACGAATAGTATTAACCCTCATATTATAACGTCCCACGGCTGAAAGGGCGAGCATGTTTGGTGGGACGGGGATTCGAACCCACGACCCTCAAATTGAGAGTCGAGTGCCCTAACCACCTGGCCATGCCAGGCCGTTAGATGTTGAGAGCAAAGAATTCGCCACGGAGTTATATTCAATTATTGTAACAGAAAAATACTTACAATTCTATAAACGGAAGAATATTCAACATTCATGATACATTTTTTACACTAAAAAAGTATTGTGATAATTATAACTTTCTTATATCATAAACATGCATGCAAAATTTACGTTTCCAGAATTGAATCGCTGTGTTTCTATAAATATATGATTAAAATAAATCATCGTATGCTTTAACGTAATTATAATACTCCTTCGCTTTCTAGCATATTATTTACAGTGAGACTTATTTTCTGCTAATAAACAACTTTAACTAAAATACTTGGGCTCTCTTACTGCATTTCTGCATAACATTTATTTTTTAGCAACAATGCTATATAAAATATGGGATTTCTTCTAAGCTATCAAAGTTTATCAAAATTGTGGACACAATTTCCAAAACTATATTCTTAAGTTGTATGTGTAATTTATTTTGGTATGTTATAGCAATATATGAATTATAAAAACACATGAGTAAAAGTAAAGAAGAAGAATGTAATAATATGTCACCCACACTATATGTGCTTTATCTACTGCCGAAGAGGCCTTTCGTTCAATACCAGGGCTCGTCAGACTGACTGGGATACGACAAACACACTGGTGGTCGAGAAGTTATATTTTTAAATCCTAATGGTGATGTTGTTTGGTAACTTCCAATTTTTTTGAAACTATGTTTAAATAGTCTTTTTTTTATATGTAAGAATTTCAACTTACTTTTAAGTTCAGATGATTATACCTTGCGCATTTTGAATATTAACTATCCTATTTGAAAGTATGGTAGTTTTGTTAATACATCCGATTCTTTATGGACCAACATCATAAGTTTTATTAGTTAGTTTACTTGTAGTTTTCTCTAAGAACAGCCTCCAGTGGCACAGCAGTATGTCTGCGGACTTACAACGCTAGAATCCGGGTTTCGATACACGTGGTAGGCAGAGCACAGATAGCCCAATGTGTAGCTTTGTGCTTAATTACAAACAAACAAACTCTAAGAACAAGTGATGTGACTAGTGTATGATTTCGACATTAATATCTCATGTTCAGCCCCCCAGTGGCACAGCGGTATGTCTGCGTACTTACAACGCTAGAAACCTGGTTTCGATACCCATGGTTGGCAGAGTACAGATAGCCCATTGTGTAGCCTTGAGTATAGATTCAAACAAACAAACATCTCACGTTGATTCAAAAAAGTAAGGATTAGCACCTCTTTTAAAAAGTATATGTCATGTGTTTTGGCTAAAGCTTTATCAAGAACGTTTTTGTGTCATGTGTTTTGATTTAAGCTTATGGTTAGGTACCTTTTCCAGGCTTATGAACTAGTAGGTAAAACAGTCTTTATCCTATCTTTGAACATCAGGAAAGGCATTTAACTACTGGAGAAAGTATATAACGTTCCAAATGTTTACCACTGGTTCTGGTTGGAAAAGCGCAACGCAAGACTCTTGGGTGTACAGTTCAGCACCAGGCAAGGTTATGGTAGCCTTCAGGAATAAAAGCACCAGGCATAATTCCTTTTTATAGTAAACTCCACCAGACGTAGTATCTGTGTATGGTTAAAACCAGCTAGCATGGTTTGTGTTTGCATGGTAAATGCTACCAAACGATAGTTCTGTTTTCATGGCAAAAAAGAAATACCAGGCATGATTAATAAGACAAGGCATCGTTTCAATCTGCATGTAAAAGCCACCAGACGTTGTTTATATTTCCACAGTTAAAACCATCATTCTCAAGTATATTTGAAAGGAAAGCACTATTTTTAAGTTTATTAAAAACACTACATAAATTAAAATATCCAGATGGCGTAACGTTCGCAAAAAATCACAAAGGAGAATCTTTGTTTTATGGGGGAAAAAAAACCTACTCTCTCTCACCGTAGTTTTATATATATACTACTATATAGGTCCGTCATAAATGACGGGAAACCAAAGTCGACTAAACTTACCGTCTGTAAATAAACATAAGAAAAATCAAGGGCCTTCTACCTTCAAGAAACCAAAGCCTATCATGAGCAATATCTACTTTATCTAAACAGTGTCTGCTCAGCATTGATCCTTGTCCCAGCATTTATTGATTACTGTTATCTTATTATCACATCAACTACATCATTGCAATAGTTCTTTTAAAACCACATTTCTTGTAAATACTCGATTATCTTTCAAAAACTCGCTGCTAAATAAATCCTTGGTATAAAAACTACCTCCTTGATAGGCTTTTATACAGCAGAAATAGCGCCGAAATTTAGGAGCTATTTACGCTTATGTTAACTATTGAATTCAACTAAAATGAGAACGGGCAATCAAAAGAGGAAGTCTTTTAGGAGAAGAAGTTGATTTGGACTCGTGTAACTCACAAAATTCGGAGAAAACGAGCGTGACTGACGGATTGACCGACCGACACCTGGCTTTTATGATTATGATTTTCTTCATGAGAGACTATGGTCTCGAAAAGATATTATTATAGATAAAACACGTATAGTGTGGGTGACATATTATTACATTCTTCTTTACTTTCACTCATGAAAAGCGATAGACACGGCCTGTAACTGTTTTACAACAATCTCCTTATTCGTAATTTATTATTACTTTAGGGTTAAAAACGATCACCTTAAACATTACGTGACAATTATGACACCTAAATATTTGATAAGAACTTACCAGTAATGTTTATGACTAGTAGGTGATAAGGATGAGAAAATTTAAATAAAGAGTTTTATTTATATTTTGAGAAAAGCCAAGCGATTCCTCATGTTTGAGCGTGGCCTGGTGGTTAGGCACTCTACTTCCAACTTGCGGGCAGTGAGTTCGAACCATGTCACTAAAAATGTTTGCCCTTTCAGGTTTATCGTTACAAAAATGATGATTCCGTTTATTTAGAACGAAGATTTGAAGTTATTTGGAGGGAAGTCCAGAAAGCTCGACTAGGTAGTCAGGGAAGAGAGACTAAATCTAGTTCTGTTTATTTATGTAACATTTATTATATACATACAAAAGAAGTAAAATTTGAAAAGAAACGTCGTTATTAGAGAGAAAGGAAATTTAATTTTATATCTGGAATTTATTGAAGAAGTCATAAAGCTAAATCAGTTAGTTTTATAAATTAAAGAGACTGTTGGAGTTTCTTCACGTTAAAGTATTTGTTTTCTGACAATTTTAACTCTTTTTTACTGGAGCGTTTGTCGGATGCGAATCACACGAAACTCGATGAAACTTGCCAAAATTAAATGTTTGAACTTGGGAATGAGCCGACCTGTTGAATATTACGTTATCACTCACAAAACAAAACTAAAACCAATCGGGCCTTGAAAGTACGTATGTATACTACCTTTGAAGGTGACCAACTGTCTTTAGAACGCGCTCTGGTTTTGTTAGTTTTTGCGTTTTCACTCAAATTATGCGACAACATTTAGAGACCTCGGAATACATTTTGATACTGAGTAAGATTTGTTTTCAACCCTAGATGTTATCTGACACACTAACTGATACGTAATCTCGAATTTCTCTGAGTGTCAGCTCTCACCCCACCCGTGTGACTCAGCGGTACGTCTCTGGGCTTATGACGCTAAAAATCAGGTTTCGTTACCCGTGGTGGGAACAACACAAATAGTCTATTGCGTAGCTTTGTTTTTAACAACCAATAAATAAACTGGGTATCAATTTCATTTCCACGGGGAAGTTCTAGGTTGCATGTCTTATCCTTCACGGCCTTTGATTGTTTGCTAAGACAAGTCAAACGACCCTGTTTGTTTTGTCGAAAAGTATCATATTATTTGCTGAGTACAATAATTGAAACATAATCGCAGGTTTTTGTTGAGAAAGACTAGACACACTGAAGCAAGCCAGAACAAAACTAGACCCGTATTTTCAAACACAAAATGCGAGTATAATTTCTACACACGAGAAAAAATTCCCGCAAAAAGGAATCACTAGTTTTAATAAACTTAGCACAAGTTATAGCTTAAACTGTAATAGTTTTAAATTAATTCCAGATAAGTTTAAAGATAAGATACTTTTTCTGTGCTTTCAAGTCCTAGAGAGGTGTTTAGAATGTTAAGAAATCCGAATCTCCTTACAAAAAATAACAACCGCATGAGAGTACACGTGCTCATCATATGTTTTGCAATAGCTTTAATTTTATATCACCTCATGAAAGAGTTTGTGTAGTCTACCAAAATGTCGATAAAATCTTGTAAATAATTATTTATTCATTATACACATGCATGCTATAACTTAGCTTTATTTTCTCTTTAAGTTTTGAAATAACTAAAGTAGACCTTGCTGTTTTTGCGTAAAATAAGAGAGAGAGAAAAAACAACAAAAAACTTGTGGAACGTAATGTTCCAGGCACGTTTCTGATCTTAATCAATTCTCGACCGTTCGGCGGAATGGTTGTATACAGTGAAACTACAGCGAAAAATGAACAGGAAGGTCAGTTATGGTATGACAGATACTCCTAGGAGTGATGGTCGGCGAGATGAAAGGCTTAAGGGCGGGAACTGTGCAACTAACGGGGAGGAAAATTGCACAACAGAAACTTGGCATACTTCAAGCGTAATGTGAAAAAAATGGTTGGACTTGTTGCGTCTAAAGGAATACAGGGTGAGGCGAGTTCCCCTTATGTATCTCGAAAAATATTTGCATGCAACAGAACAGGTTTCTGTATTCGGAGCACAGTGTTAGTAACTAAATAACAACTTCGTATGTATTCAGTTTTGTTATAGTTGAAGACTTTGTTTTGTTTATCATGTTGTTTGTTTGATGTGTTCTTTTCGTGCTGCTAACTTAAAATACACACGATTTAAAAATCTCATATGTTTTTGATTATTTCAGAATAACGTCCTATATCTAATATATAAATAAGTTCAATTAAGATATTTTGTACGTAAAATAAATACAGAAGACCCCATAAAGTCTTTATACATATGTAATTCAAGTAATTTCATCACATATGTATCACGACTTAAATGGTAGTTAACGTCTTTACGTTGCGTTACACTTATGTAAACAAAGCACGTACCACTATGAAACATTAAGGGACGTAGCCAATATCGTTTCGACTGAAACAACTTTGAAAAATCGTTAGGTGTTTTTTGTTACCAGTTTTAGCTATTCTATTTTTTTCAGATTTCTATTGCAATGACTATGAAGTAAAGAGGCTCAGCGGTAATTCTGAAGGCTTATAACGCTAAGAACCGGATTTCGATACCCGTGGTGAGCATAGCATAGATAACCTATTGAGCAGCTTTGTGCTTAACTATAAACAAACATATAACGTGGACAACATATTTCAATTGTCTTACTTAAAAAATAAAAGTACACTAGAAGCTAATCCTTTTCAGATATGGAACAAGTATGTTATACGATATAAACTTTTATTGGCAAGAGGTTTAGAGATATCAGAAGTCAAGATCTGTTAAAGAACTATAAGAGGCTAAATTTATTTGAATATTTGTAAAGGTACTAGACTAAGGTCTGTTATAGCTTTATAAAAGTATCACATTCTAAGGTATGTCAGAAGTTTGTCCATGAATCAAACCATAGTCTCTGCTGGATATTTTAAAGATATCGGCAGCTTAATCTCTATTACAGATTTAGGCCAGATACTTATTCCATGTTAGTGTTCGGTAAAGGCATCTAATGCTAATCTCTACCACAGATTAGGCCACATTTATTTTATGTTAGAGTTTGGTAAAGACATCAGAACGCTAATCTCTATCACAGATTAGGCTACACACTTATTTTATGTTAGAGTTTGGTAAAGACATCAGAATGCTAATCTTTATTACAGATTAGGCCAGACACTTATTTTATGTTAGTGTTTGGTGAAGGCATCAAAATGCTAGCCTCTATCATAGATTAGGCTACACATTGATGTTAGTGTTTGGTGAAGGCATCAGAATGCTAATCTCTATGTTAAATCATTTGTAAAAAATACTTGAGGACGAATTCTATTAAGGTTTTTAAGGTATCAGAGAGAAAATTTTGTTAAGTTATAAGAGGGCGAACTCTGTTAAAGTTTTATTAAGGTATGAGATGGAGAGTTCTATTAAAGTTTTCTTAAGGTATGAGATGGAGAGTTCTGTTAAAGTTTTCTTAAGATAACAGATGGCAGTTTCTGATAAAATTATGTTAAGCTATGAGAGGGCGAACTCTGTTAATGTTTTGCTATTATTGATACTACAGCCAGAAATACTGTAAACAGTTACGGTTACTAATCAATCATCCAATTCAATTTAATTATTTCAATTTGTAAATATCTTAACTGGTTATATTTCATATCAGAATCATTATTTTTTTGTAAATTTATGATTGATCTTTTAAATTATACTATAGCACTTAACTCACAAATATTTGGTTGTTGGATATACAAGACTGTTTAGTGTAGCTATTGTTGCGTCTCCGTTCGTTAGTTGATTTTCCGTAAACGAAACTTTAGCGACACAAGTCCTTTCTTAAATAAAACT
>NW_013668874.1:144705-149088 GCF_000517525.1 Limulus polyphemus | reverse complement strand
AATAAAAAGGAAATTTCTTATCCGAACCTTCAATTTGCTATAAGACCTGTTGCTCATGGACCTGATGTACCTGTACCTACTCAACCGGAGATTCTTGACACAGTTTCATCTGATTCTGAATCTGATGTTAATAGAAATGATGATAGGGATTGTTTTCAACCTGAAATGCCTGGTGGACCAAAACTTTTCACACAAGGTGAACTTAATGATTTGGTGAGAGATTTGGGCCTTCCAAAGGATTCTCTAGAGATTTTGGGGTCCAGATTTCGGGCTAAAAGCTTACTTTCTCCAGGGACATCATTTTAATGGTACAGAAATCGTGAGAAAGAGTTTATACCATACTTTTCGCAAGAAGGTTCACTGGTTTATTACAACAATATTGCTGAATATCCAATGATAGGAGCTGCAGTCTATGAACCAAGTGAGTGGCGATTGTTCATTGATTCCTCCAAAAGAAGTCTAACAGGTGTTCTCCTTCACAAAGGTAACATATATGCATCTGTTCCTATTGCTCATTCGGTCCACTTGAAGGAAACGTGCGTATATCTCGAACTTCTTAATAAGGTCCAATACAAAGAACGTGGTTGGCTACTTTGTGGAGACTTAAAAGTCGTTTGTATTTTGTTGGGTCAACAATCAGGTTTGACAAAATTTCCATGTTTTTTGTGTGAATGGAACAACAGAGCACGAAATAATCACTGGATCAAGAAGCAATGGCCACGCAGTCAGCCTGATATCAGAATAAAAAAAAACATTGAACGTAAAAGTTTAGTTGACACAAAGAAAGTCATATTACCTCCACTTCACATATAACTGGGCTTGATGAAACAATTTGTAAAGGTCTTATACAAATATGGCGACTGTTTCAAGTGTCTATGTTGGCAATTCCCAGCTCTTTCAGAAGCGACACTTAAAGAAATAATTTTTGTTGGGCCTCAGATTAGGAAATTGACTTCGGATGAACAGTTCAAAAGGACAATAAGGAAAGTTGAAAAAGAAGGGTGGACTGCCTTTAAAGATGTTATTGACAGATTCTTAGGAAACAATAAGGACCCAAATTACGAAAATATTGTCAATAACATGCTCGATTAAATCAAAGAGTTGTGTTTTAATATGAGCTTAAGTTCATTTCTTACACTCACATATTGACTATTTCCCTGAAAATTTCGGTGTCGTCAGCGAAGAACAAGAAGAAAGATTTCATATAGGGGAAGATGGAAAATCAGCATGATGGCTGATTACTGCTGGTCATTGAAACGAGATTCTCCAGACGCAATACATAAAAGAAAGACCACAACAGCGTAATGTTGAGACTAAAAGACGTAATCATATATACACACAAATAAGGATGAATAAGGATGCAAATTCGTTTGACATCAATGTTCTTCCCTTTTCTTCAGTTTGTTTGTATTGTTGTTAAAAAACATAATAATGAAAAATGTTCATTGTGGTAAACGAAATAATAATTTGATCTAAGTAAGAGTTTTTTTTTTTCTTCCCGAATTGTAAAAAATCCTTACGTGATAGAAAAAAAATGATTGTTTTCGAATCTGCGTAGCTGAATTATGGAAAATCCAATATTAAAACCAAAACAACTTTTATGAAGTTTAAATTCGCAGGCCTGTGTAGTTCGTTAAAAGCCGTGATTACCCAGGTCCTACAATTGTAGGTGCCTATGCTATATTATATAATGAGGGCTTGATCTACTTTTCAACATGAATATTGTGTTGATAACACTCACAAATATTGAAACAAGTTTGGTTACTTATTATGTTTTGTGTTATTCCAGTGGTCTCAGGTGAATTCTATAGGGTAAGTTGTCATTTATATGTACAAGTTTTAATATTTCTGCGCAAAAGGAATATACGTTATATACTAGTGTGTATATCTATCACCTAGAATAAAACAACACGCGTCAACAAGGCTAAGAAATGCATTTTTTTAATCTTTTGTCACGTATCTAGCAAATGTAATACTGAAGCTGATAATTTAATTCCAATACTATATGGAGCTGAAGATGGAACATAATTAGAATTGTGAACATTCGGATGACCCTCTTCTTCTTAATTAGTGTATTTAATACTGATCTTAGATCTAATTTTTTATGGTGTATTACTTCGTAGAAAGTGTTAGAATTATCTCATATAAAATGGTAATCATAAGTTCGTATATATCACCTATATGAGCTGAATTCATTACATACGATTGTTCAGGCAGATAAGAAGTAACTATAAATCAAATTTCCATAAGACATTTTCTCTGCATCTCCGTCCCCGATGAAAGCGTTCGTTTACTCCTATTTCTTAGTTATAGTTTTCTGTTCAGGTGAAACATTTTTGAACCATTTTGATAATTGAAGGTAACGAATTATCAAATTAGTTGATAATTAACAACGAATTAGTTGTTTGCTCCTCTTAGAGTTAAGTCGCATTGGTCCACTGCGGAGAATCGAACCCCGGATTTTAGCGTTAGCAGCAAACAAACCCATTTTCCCCTTAGGTTTTATTTGTGACATTCCGAGCTAGCTTTTAATTATTTTTTTTTTAACTGAAGTAAAGTTGAGTGGTTAATGTTTAGTTCAATTCAGAGCTGGAACTGATTTCCATTATAATTACAGCAATTTACTCTGTGTGTGTTTTTTAATATGTAAGTAATTTTCACAATTATTATTACTTTAAACGTGATTTTATGAAAGACAGACTTTAAAATCCAATTTCAGTTGTGGGCGAAAGTTGTGACATAAATTGTTTGTTTATTTGAAGTTAAGTACAAAGCTATAGAATGGGCTAACTGTGGTCTGCCAACCACGGGTATGGATGTGACATAAATAGTCTAAAATACATACATACATATATACTGTTATTTTCTTCAGGCTTTAACACACATTAAATTAAAAGTTTTCTCTCGTATTTCCCAGCATTACTAGCTGTGCGTCTTTACTCTTTACATACACTATATTAATATGATAAAATACATTGCATAATTCCTGTTTTGTTGAGTTCTCAACTTATCTAAGAAAGTAAAGGAATGAGTACGAACAGTTTTGACTTAGAATAAAAATAAGGCATTTATTTTGCATACATAACAGTTAAGAAACTTGGTACCTAGGAAACCTTTAAGGTATGAAATTCCCGAACAGATATGCAATGTGAGTATTAAAAGGGAGAAAACATGGTTCGTTTCGTCTCACGTGAAAGACACACTGTATTGACACGTTTATCACACTTGTATTACATTCTTATCCCAACTTCTCTTGTTACCCATCTCGTGAATCGCTGATACCTAGAACTGTTAGGCACCTTCCTAATAAATGTTTCCTTTCTGTGATCATACACGCATGTTGTTCATAAATATTGTTTCTGTGATCAACTTAATATAAGACATTTTTTGTTGAATGACCCACCCATAATAGGAGACGTTTTTGTTGAATGACCCACCCATAATAGGAGACGTTTTTGTTGAATGACCCACCCATAATAGGAGACGTTCTGGATTATTTTTAGGCATAAAGCTGTATAATGGGCTATCTGTGCTCTGACCACCGCGGGTATCTAAATAAGATTTTTAACGTGAAAAGCACTCACTGGACCATTTGGAAGGGGGTAAAATTCTTATTAAATCACATTAAAACAGTGTATTAAATATGCTAGGAAGTAATATCAAATAAAGTTTGTACAGAACGTTTCACTAAATCCTGTTAAAAAATTGTTCGAAATGACTTAGTAAACCATATTAAAACATTACGTGCCTGATTTCTTTAATAGATTACATCGTAGAGTTGAAACGTTTCACGCAGAAGCAGTATTTTCGAATAAATACGTTTTATTGCCTACGATGTAACGTAGTTAATAAGTGCCTTTTATGGGTGGTTTGTCTTGGTGCAACATATCTGAATGATCTGTCCTTACAGATGGATCATCTGTCCAAGAGAATAAAGTCACATTTGTGCCATACGTTTATTAGAGGGATGACTTACTTGGGGTTTTATAAATATTATCTTATACAGTTTCCTTATGCCTGGGGATTATTAATGAGCTTTATTTATTGAAGCGAAACTTTGCGGTCAACTAAATATATATTTTATAATGTTGCATAAACTATTTCAGGATTACAACTCTACTATGTTTCTGCTGTCTTAGTAATTTAATGAGGTTAATTTCATAAAACAAAACGTTGTCGTCAACTAAAAACTATTTTATAATGTTGCATAAACTATTTCAGGATTACAACTCTACTATGTTTCTGCTGTCTTAGTAATTTAATGAGGTTCATTTCATAAAACAGAACGTTGTCGTCAACTAAAAACTATTTTATAATGTTGCATAAGCTATTTCAGGATTACAACTCTACTATGTTTCTGCTGTCTTAGTAATTTAATGAGGT
>NW_013668874.1:142489-144018 GCF_000517525.1 Limulus polyphemus | reverse complement strand
CGACTCGCAGTCTGAGGGTCACGGGTTCGAATCCCCGTCCCTCCAAACGTGCTCGCCCTTTCAGTCGTGGGGGCGTTATAACGCGACGGTCAGTCCCACTATTCGTTGGTAAAAAGAGTAGCCCACAGTTGGCGGTGGGTGGTGATGACTAGCTGCCTTCCCTACAGTCTTTCACTGCTAAATTAGGGACGGCTAGCGCAGAAATCCCTCGTATCCTTGCGCGAAATTCAAACCAAACCATCACCAGGAAATATAAAATTTTACACGGTTTAAAATTTTTCTATAGTGATATAATACGCATTGGACTGGGAAAAAACACTTTTACTTGTGAATAATTTTTCTTGTGCTATATATATATACTGGTAACACGGTATTACTTGGTCTCTATCACAAGAAAAGCACCAGGGTCTCATCAAAATGAAGGCCGTCCCTGGATTCCGGATATTATCCTTGGCTTTTCTAATCACTAGTTTTCTGACAAGTGCATAATAAAGGATTATTGTTATAGATCCAAAGATCTAAATGGCTTGAAACTCTATTATCCTTCAAACACAATGTAGTATCCACGTGTCCATAAGATATACACATACAGGGAAAGCCTTTACAATGGACGGTATAGAAATTCATTGAACATGCAAGTTTGTGTTTGAAGTTTGGGGGGCTTTTCTTCTTATTTCCCAATGGCATTTTTAAAGCTACAAAGGCATTAAAGCAGAAACATTACCGTGTTGATAACTTGCTGTATATTCGGTCATTTTGAACATTATTCAATATGAAATGTGTAACTTGTTTTCAGCTAAAAATCCGCCCTAATCTTTCACTTTTCATGAATATAACATCATAACACAACGAAAAAAAAAACGTAGTTTCTTTTCAGACAATTGCGCTATTATATTAAGAGTAAAAAAAACAACACAAAATCCGACGTTATTTTGGCGCAATGAAAGGTAAAATCTTGTTATTAGTTACAGCTGACTAGTTTCGGTAACACTAGCCGTGATGATGGTAAGTGAGTTACCGAAACTAGTCGGCTGTAACTAATAATAAAAAGTTCACATTTCATTGTGCCAAAAAACGTTGAGTTTTTTTTTTAACTGAAAAAAGATCAATCTAGAATTGACATTATACGACACAGAGAATAATGAATGATTTAAATATTTTTCTTCTAAAATCATTCGCTATGATGGTACATTTTTCATTTGATAATTTCTCACTTTAGCGAAAGTTTTTTTTTAACACTAAATTCATGGCTAAAAAAATATGATTAATGTTACCAGAATAAATGCTATAATATAGCTTGTTTCTTTATGTTAAATAATCCAGAAATGAAACCGTTTCATATTTTGCACTCGATGGTTTTTCTCAAAGCGTTATTTCCTCCTCTTCAAAATATGTTTTCTCCATAACAAACCAATATCACCTTGTAAACATCCAATACGAAAGTGCATTACACCTTGTAAACATCCAATACGAAAGTGCATTACACCTTGTAAACATCCAATACGAAAGTGCATTACACCTTGTAAACG
>NW_013668874.1:133767-141935 GCF_000517525.1 Limulus polyphemus | reverse complement strand
CCAACAGTAGTAGATAAACAACAAATGTAGATTGTCTGGTAAACAATTAAAATCATGTGACTACTAAAATATTTATTCATGTATACTATAAGATCCTCATATTCATTAATATACTCACATTGATACCGGTATGTCTACATATATATGCATATAAATATATAATCTATTATCATAATCAATCTATACATACCTTGACATCAAACCATATACAAACTATAATGGGAGTATATAATTATCTATAATATAAATCAAACAACGTTACTGTACTAAAGGACAACCTTTGTATTTATCAATTTTAGGTTTATATTTCTGTATTAAAATGGATTCTTTTACCTTGCGATCCAGAAAACTACAACCTTTAGTTAAGATCTTAACATCTGATAATACATTATACGTTTGTGGAATTCCATGTTTTTCTGTATAATGCTCTTCAATAGCATTATTAGTATTAAGCTTTTGAATGTCACGTACGTGCTATGATATTCTGTCATGTAGGGGTCTACCTGTTTCACCTATATTCACGTATATTTACTCCTGACGAAATATTGAGGAATAAAATTATATTCTGGAGATAACGGTCGGAGTTTGTTTGCATTAATAAATGCCTAGTAAAAATACTCCAGTTTGCGTTAAAAAAAAAACTTAAGAACTATAAATTCTATTTGTATTGTTTATGATTTAATTCTAATCTAACGGTCGAACACCGACACGTGATATGTAAAAATAATCCTCCTGCATCATTCTAAACTCAAACACTTTCATTAATTACTTTTGTAACTCGTGTATAGTCCGTCAACTTCACTGGTGAGACTAGTGAAGTATACCAACCACTACGTGAAAACACACTTACTGCATGTGTGAAACTCCTAACTATCCTGATTGTCCTACCTAGACATCTTGCTAATTGTTATTCATACCTTAGCATCAGTAACACTGTGAAGATACATTTATATAAAATGTTACCCATTTTTTCTTGGCATGTTATCCTAAACAGAATTGTATACATATATTAAAACTATTAAATGTTTCGAAACTTTATTAAGATGTTGATTAAAACAAAATACATCCAAATCATGTTTTACCTTCATAAAAAAAAAATACTTCGTATCAATATGTGTGAGTACGTTTAACACCAAATTAATTCAATACCAACGAAACGATTGTTATTCTTCATGTCTTCTGTTGTTCATATGATTAAACTCTATAAACAAATCCTATTCCCCTATATAAATCTAGCCCTAATGTCACCAGAGTTATCAAATCTAGTCTATTTTAGAAATAGTCTTTTTAAATCTTATACTTAAAGGAGAATCTAAGAAAACAGCCTAGTAAATACGTTGATATAATACGTTCAGAATGTCTGTATATGTAGTCCAAAAATCTACGTGCTATATAACGTTTTATTGCAGTGACTTAATGAAAAGTGTATTGTTCTTGAAGAAACGCAATTTAAAAACGTACGTATTATAGATCACATCGGATCAAAGAAGAAATGTAAAGTGTATCAAAAGGTTTATCAATGTAGTCCAAAAATCTACGTGCTATATAACGTTTTATTGCAGTGACTTAATGTAAAGTGTATTAAAAGGTTTATCAACTATCTGTTCAAGTACTGTTAACTGCTCTGGCCGCTCGTTTCTTGTTAAACTCGTTTCTTCTATATTTACAAAACAACAGGGATTATTAAAAATGTGTTACATTAATCGGTCAATGTCATTATTCTATTTTTATAACTTGCGAAACCTTTGATGTCAGAAAACTTGCTTGAATACTGAAATATCGTTTTATTACATATTATGTTATATATATTGTATTGTATATCAAAAGGTCATTATTTAGAAATGTCCTTTTTCATTATTTTCTGGTTTTGGTTATTTGTTTATTATAAAAATACACGTGCTTCATTACAAGAATATTCTGAAAGCTAGCAGGCACAACTCTAAAGTGTTAAACAAAGAGAGTATCGGGTTTCTTGAAAGAGAAGCTGACTTGTCAGAAGAATTCCGACTAAACGTAGCTAGCTCACAGAAGCATCTTTTGTTGTTGTTGTCACTGAGCCAACTTTCATTAAAGAAAGTATCCCTAGCAACGTATTCAGACGTACAAAACGTCCACTCGGAAAGTCATGTTTCCAAATAAGCCTACATTGATGACAAGAAACAATTCATTGAGGATTCAGATAACTTGTGCATGGTTTATTCCTTTCCTTCATTTAGCGGGAAAAGAAATTTGTAATCTTTTGGAACACATTTTAGGGTAAGGAAACAAAAGGAAAGTAATATAATATGTAAGATGTGAGGATAGAGATTTAGAAGTTAAATGTTGTATACAATATATCACCACCGCCCTGTGGTCTCTGATTGCATATACATATATGCATACCTGTCCTGTGGTTCCTTATTATGTACATATATATCTAGGCCCGGCATGGCTAGATGGTTAAGGCGCTCGACTCGCAATCTGCGGGTCGTGGGTTCGAATCCCCGTCACACCAAACATGTTCGCCCTTTCAGCCGTGGGGGCGTTATAATGTAACGGTCAATCCCACTATTCGTTGGTAAAAGAGTAGCCCAAGAGTTGGCGGTGGGTGGTGATGACTAGCTGCCTTCCCTCTAGTCTTATACTACTAAATTAGGGACGGCTAGCGCAGATAGCCCTCGTGTAGCTTTGCGCGAAATTCAAAACAAACAATATATATATATATGTATGTATGTGTGTGTGTGCGTGGTCTCCGATTACTTGTATATTTATGTGGTCTCTAATTACTTATATATATGTGGTCTCTGATTACCTACACATATATCTTATATCAAAGTACGTTTTATTATACCTAACCCATAGTACCCGAGTTTTATATCTGTCTCAAGTGTGGTTTAAGCGTATTTATTAGGTCGGTAGAAAAATTAAAAACTTAACATTCGATTTACTTCTATGTTTAATTGGGGAAGATATTCAAAGAATCCAATTATATAAGGGATACCCGTCTTGGGGGAAGATATTCAAAGAATCCAATTATATAAAGGACCCCCCCCCCTCCAAAGATTGCATTATTCGCAGTTTTGCGACGTTTAATTTTTTTGCATTTGATTGTTATATATTTTCTTCGGTCGCGAGTTCGAATTCCGTCACCGAACACGTTTGCCCTTTAAGACGTTGGTAGCGTTAAAATAAAACCATCAACCTCCCTATTCGTTAATAAAGAATGGCCCAAGAGTTGGCGATGGGTGGTGTTGATTAACGGCTAGCACAGACAAATCTCGAGCAGCTTTGCGCGAGATTCAATAAAACAAACATAGAAAGCAAAGAATGTATGTCGACGTCTTAAGTTAGAAAATAATAACGAAAATATTAATTAGTTTGTAGTTTCGGGCTTCACCGATTTAGGAAATGATTATTGCACTAAATATTTATTGACCTCTTAGTTTTCAGTATATTTGCATAACAAACTTGAGTTTGAAGTACAGAGGAGCCGTTCACACACATCACGCCAACGGATTCAGCTCCCACGTTACGTAATCAATATTTCGTTTCAAACAGGTGAGGCTCTCTTAAAATCTCTTTGTCAAGTGCATAGAAAATTTCCCGGGGGTATAACACGAACGTGCCTCTCTTTCTCTTAGATTAATTGCATCAAAACTTCAGCTGATTTGAAACTAGCTTAATCTTTTAACTACACAACTTGTTATTTTTAATTAATCTTTCTAATCTAGAGCGGTCTAGCGACGAATTTAATTGTGTTTGTAATATTCATCTTTTGCTTACTGTCTCATAAGATTCACACACGAATAAATAAATAAATATATATTTAAAAAATATATGTATACATATAAGATGTTTGGTGCACATAACTTCTTACAATTCAAATGGTGTAGGGAGCTGTACTTGCAGTTCTTACAAAACATTTTTAGCTACGTGTTTTCTATATCATTCAAGGTGAAGACTGTTAGACCTGCCCTGCATATTTCAGATAGAGGTATCTAAGCGTGCTACCATCACGATGGTATCTCTACGAAAACATCAAAATATGTTATCCAATATGCTCTACCAATTTTAAACTTACTGGAGAATATTAAACGTGTATCAACCGAGTTCGAACATTCTGTTTTCATCTGACTTCTATATAATGTTTTGCTTGTTTGTTGTTAAGCACCAAACTACACGAAGGGCTACATGTGCCCAAGTATAGTATCGAATCCCAAGTTTTAGCGTTTTTCACCGTCAGACTTACCGCTAAGCCACTAGGTGGCACATCTAATAGTAATAGGAGTATTATAATCTCTTGGTAGCACTGAGTAACTACTGCTACAAGAAAGAATGTAACTTTTTCTGGGTAATTTGATGATGCTGATTCTGAAAATCGTGTTGAAAGTTATTGGTCATCTCTAGTTGTCGAATAGTGATAGATTTATTCAAAATGTTTTTATATATATCGTAAAAATAACTACTTTTCTTTAATAATTTTATTTATTCATTGAAAATTGCATTTAAGAATGCATAATCTGAATGCTTTGATAGGTTTCTTTCACCACATTTGTCCCACCTATGGTGATTATATTTCATGGCCTCAAGTATTAACTAAATACTTTGATAAGTTTCTTTCATGTTCACAACATGAACAGCAAGAATTGATGGTTTCGTTTTCCCATTGTGCAAAATTACAGCTTTCAGACTAACTTTAGACGAGTCAATAAAATGTCTCCATGATGTTCAGTACCTAATTCTTCCATTAGTGCATCAACATTTGTACAGAAACACAAAGTATCTAGCATGCTGTAGTGAGAAGGAAGACTTTAATGGAGACTTTGGTAAATTGAAACTCTTGTTCCTGAAACTAATAAATTATATTGTTGTAAACAAGAGCCAAGAAGTTCCCCATGCTTCTTTGATAGAGACAAGTCACGAATCAGATCATTTAACTCTTCTTGTGTGATTAGATGAAGCAGTTTATCTTGAGGTGCCACATTGTCTTCTTCGCAGGGTACCTTTTCTATTTCGCAACTAACTGGTGAATGTGGCACTGAAAGACCATCCCCATGAGGTACTGGTTTCATTGCAGATGCAATCTTTAGATATTTAATGTATTGTATAATTTTGCCTGAATATCCAAAAACATTAGTTTTGCAAAAAATAACAGTCAGTTAGATGATATTTGGGCTTACACCATATTGTGGGAGCTGTAAATGACATACTTACTATCTTATTCAGCCACTGTGTTAAGCCAAATGTGCAAACTGTACAACACACACATGTGGAGCCCAATGTTTTTCTTTGTCACCAATTTTACACTCAAACTAGTGATAGTAAGCTACCTTTACCTTGTGTGGAATGTTTCTCAATCGTGAAACTGTAACATTTTCCACAAATATAGCAGAAACTGGTTGGATGCTTTTTGTACTTTAGGACTCTATTTGAACTGGCGGCAGCCAGCATTTGAAATGATTTTCTAAAAATATATATAAAATGACTTATGTTTACAGAACTATTGTTTAAAAGATTTTAAAAACAAAGTTTGAAGAATTTGATTACATAACGGGTATAATGTGAGGAAGAAGATCGGAACTTATTTTGACTGTGCGCGGAGCGAGGCGAAGTGACCAACTGAGTGAGTGAGAGGCAACTGAGAGAGAGAGATGTCTTACTCCGCCCCTTTTATGCTCAGTCGAGGGACTTCTCGACTGATCTAGCAGACTGAGCACGTGAGATTTTCGTGATTCTCTGGCTCAGCAAGTGAGCGTGATAATGAAGCAAAAGTGGTACAATTCGCTATAATTATATCGAGAACAAATATTTGTAATTTCACATTAATTCAATACAGTCAATGTTTGAAGGTATCAAAAATATATGCCTTTTACCCATTAAACTGTCCAAGTAAACTTAATCTCACAGCATAGATCTATGGTATTGAATTGATTCCATAGTGTATCACATAGTGTTGATAAAATAGAGATATTATAATAACTCAAAGTCTAGAGATGAGTGCAAATTGTGACTACATTTTTGAAATCAGCACCATCAAATTACCTCGAATCACTTGTGTTTTCTCCATTAGCAATTTTTTGTACAGTTTAGTCTTTAAATTTAATTCATTGGTTCTACGATAATTTCATGTTATTCCTCCAGCATGTTTTCTCAAATGAGTTGAAACACAAAAATCTTAACAGTATACTTTAAACACCATACTCTGTGTACCGTTTCTCCTCATGTGTTGACCTTTTAACCCTAAGCCATTACTTCTATCTTTGACTACCTCCCCTTTCCCTCCAAAACTTTCAAAATCAGTCAGATAATTTTTTGAATAGTTATTAGTTAGAAGAAAATTGTTTGGGTTTTGTTCACAATAAATTAATTAGAAAAAGGATGGCAAAGTAAAACGGGACGTCTTTTCACCCAATAGAATATATAGAAACTGAAATTACACTTATTTCACTTAATTTTTAAAATTTCTTTACGAAGGAGAAAAGGTAGATATTCTAATTATCTGAACAAATTGATTAATTTATTATATCCACTTGCTAAGACTACGTAAATGTTGCTTTTTTGTTCAAGCTATAATATAACAAATATGACCTGTATACCAAATGAACAAACAAATAATTAAATAGAGAAATATCAAAAAGCTAGTATCAGCTCTACATTAAGAAACAGAAGCTAACGATCGAAAGGAATTTAATGTCAACAATTATCCATCTTTCTATATACTACTGAAACTCTGAGATTGTTTGTTTGCTTGTCTGTAATTAAATACAGCACAAACGGCACACAATAGCGCCATATTTCTAATGAAATGAGAATAGAAACAAAGCTAACGATCGAAAGGAATTTAATGTCAACAATTATCCATCTATCTATATACTACTAAAACTCTGAGATTGTTTGTTTGCTTGTCTGTAATTAAATATAGCAAAAACGGCACACAATAGCGCCATATTTGTAATGGAATGAGAATAGAAACAGAAGCTAACGATCGAAAGGAATTTTATCTTAACAAATATTTGATTCTATTCTTCCTCGTGAACGGTTAGACGTAATTACATCTTCCATATATTGCTTCATATGTTTTCTTATACAATGTTTGTTTTTGAGCCAGTCTTCCTTTTCAGTAATACAGTGTTCTCGAACATTTGTCTTCCGAAGATTAAAAAAATGTCCCGTGAATATTTTATCTCGTCTTGAAATGACCTTTACTCAAGTATTTTTAATATTTATTCACTTTCATCCTCTTCTAAGAACTTTGCCTACAGGCATTAGAGTAATTCTTGTAATTCTCTTTTCCATATACCGGAAGAAAAGAAAAAAAACGCGTTGAGTCTGTTTTAAATATTACTTATTTGTTTTATAGTAATAAATATTTGTTTCACTCTTAAATCTTGTGCTGTTGTTTTTGCATGCCCTTTTCATTATCACGCTGATAATTAAATTGCTTATTTTAATGGCAAAAAAAAGTAGCGGTGAAAAATACTTTATTCAACAGGAAGCAGGAGCATGTTAGAAAACTAAAAGGTTTGGCACGAGCGAAAAAAATGACAACACTATGAACTAGATTACATGTAAGCGAGTCTCCTCAAATACTTTTACTCTGGGCCTGTTCAAACACTGCTGTAAATTAAAGACAAAACCTTGGTTCTAGTTAATCTTCTCTTTGTTGTAGTTGTTAATTTTTACTTATTGCACACTCATATTTTATTTAAACTTAGTTGAAATTTCCTCCATCCTCCGGTTGTTTTGCTCTAAGTTTGAGGATTGTAACACAACAAATCGTGGCCACAGTGCAGACAGTCTATTGTGCAACTTCACGCTTAAAGAAACATATGAGAATCTGTTACTAAATCATGGAATTTTTTATTGTACACGAAAAACTAGCAAATCTAATTCGAAATAATAACATTATACCTGTTTTATAATTAGACTAGTTACCAGTAAAGGTACACAAATACACAACATCCAATACTAATAGTATCAGTAAAGCTACACAAATACACAACACCCAATACTAATAGTATCAGTAAAGCTACACAAATACACAACACCCAATACTAATAGTATCAGTAAAGCTACACAACACCCAATACTAATAGTATCAGTAAAGCTACACAACACCCAATACTAATAGTATCAGTAAAGCTACACAACACCCAATACTAATAGTTTCAGTAAAGCTACACAACACC
>NW_013668874.1:131485-133000 GCF_000517525.1 Limulus polyphemus | reverse complement strand
AGCTACACAACACCCAATACTAATAGTGTCAGTAAAGCTACACAACACCCAATACTAATAGTGTCAGTAAAGCTACACAACACCCAATAGTGTCAGTAAAGCTACACAAATACCACAAGCCAATAGTGTCAGTAAAGCTACACAACACCCAATGCCAATAGTGTCAGTAAAGCTACACAACACCCAATGCCAATAGTGTCAGTAAAGCTACACAACACCCAATGCCGATAGTGTCAGTGAAGCTACACAACACCCAATGCCGATAGTATACATGCTACAAAATATCCGAATTCTTTTAAAATAAGTTCGTCTCAAAAAACCCAGGGATTATTTTGAGGACAATACTGAGATATCTTCAAAATCTCAACAAAAGAGTAGTTCTGGGTTACACTTTAAATTAATTGTAGCAAGATTATTAAACCCATCGTCAACATAACGCTGTGAAATAATATGTTATAACTCTGGGCAATATTATTGTTCCTTTAGAAAATGCCCCTCCCCCATGTTCGATCAGATGTAATTTACAGATTTACAACGCTAAAATCTGGGGTTTGATTCCCAGTGGTAGTGGACACAGCAGATAGTTTATTGTTGCCATTAACTAACAGGTTTTAACTTTTTTAACTGCTTTTTTGTGAAGTGTGAGGATATGCTTTTATAGCCTAAATAATTGTTTAATTACGTCGCTTTCTAACTGTAAAACTTCTTTAATGATTATTCTACATCTATATGAAAACTTCATTCCGGGATACCTTTGCCTTAATTCAATGAAAGCAGTTTCTCTTTTATTCAGCTATTTGGCCAGAAATTATTTTTAATTAACGTAGGTGGTATAATCTTAATGATAAGCGACTGAAATATTTAATCCTATTAAACTAAATTAAAACCTGAATCTCGTATATATTCAGTAACGCTTAGGGGGAAGGTATTGACATTCAATTCAATATTTTTCAACAAATCTTTTCACCGAAGGTTTGAATATTTATTTCTCTTATAATATGAGTAATTTAATAAACTATGACAAAAGATATTGTACACTGCTAAAGTTAAGCTTTAATCCTAGTGTTAGAACGGAAATTAAAGCATACAATAGTCTAGATAATTAAAGTCAGTTAAATATAATTTTCTAGAAGATTAAGTACAGTATATAAAGGTAGCTGGAGAGGGTTGAAGAGTAAAAGCGTAGTTACCGTAGAGTAAACTCTACAACAAGATGTAAGTAATTATGACGTTATAAAATGTAAAAAATAAAGACTATAAAAACTGTAACTACAGCGCGATTCAATTTACAAACTTCTTTGTAAAACTACATGTAACTTCAGCGTGACAAAGTCTAAAAAACTGTTCATAAAAACATGTAACTACAGCGTGACAAAGTCTAAAAAACTGTTTATAGAAACATGTAACTACAGCGTGACAAAGTCTAAAAAACTGTTTATAGAAACCTGTAACTACAGCGTGACAAAGTCTAAAAACTGTTTATAGAAACATGTAACTACAGCGTTACAAAGTCTA
>NW_013668874.1:127053-130601 GCF_000517525.1 Limulus polyphemus | reverse complement strand
TGTGTGTCTCGTCGTGTACCATCACTATAAGGGATTAAAGTATACTAAACTTTACACATTATATAGGCTACACTAACGTGACGTTTAGGCAGTTCGTTTAACTATATTATACGTGATGTACGTTATATAGGGGGTGGTTAATGAAAGTGTTCCAAAACGCGACATTAATTTCTTGACGATCCTAATACAACGATTTGAAATAAGTCCAGTGTCTTCCACATCGTTTTATTAAAAATATTTAACACGTATAGCAAAAGGTACTGTATGAGCACAAAGCAAGATAATGGCCTATCTGTGCTGTGCTCACCACGGGTATCAAAACTTATCGCTGAGCCACTGGGAAGGTTAGGGAGGTGGGAGGCTTTTGGAGAGACACAAGTTTTTATGCATGCTTATCGGGTGAATTGGTGTTATGTCAAATTAAATAGCGAAACTCTCCTATTCTATGTTGAGGGTTCCTATCAACGCCGATATGTGGACAAAAGAAGAGATTGAACTTTTGATCTATACAAATTTCTGATTGTCTGTAACTATCTGTGTAATAATATAACTGTAATTTAACTTTGAACTTGTTGAGTAACATTTATTCATCTTATAGTAATCACTTTGTATTCTAAGCTTATTTCTATGAGAATTTTCGCGAAAAGCCACACAAAGGGTTGGTTTACCTATGTGGGCACAAAAAAGAAACAAATAGTTAAGATATCAGCCACCTATTACCATTAACTTTCTGATTTGGCATGCAGTGCCATTCTTTACTACATTTATCAACATAACTATAAAGGTCCGGGCTAAGTGCGGCCTATCGGACAGTGGATCTTCATTTATGTGGTATGCGCCAAAAGAATGCGCTCCGCACTTTGGTGCCGGGGGTTAGTTATAAGAGTAAAGGTCAAATTTCATTATTCGTTCTTATGAGAATAGCCCACGAGTTGGCGGTGTCTTCCATTTAGTCTATCACTTCAAAATTATTGGCGGCGTCTTCCATCTAGTCTATCACTTCAAAATTATTGGCGGTGTCTTCCATCTAGCCTATCACTTCAAAATTATTTGCGATGCCTTCCATCTAGTCTATCACTTCAAAATTATTTGCGATGCTTTCCATCTAGTCTATCACTTCAAAATTATTGGCGGTGTCTTCCATCTAGTCTATCACTTCAAAATTATTTGCGATGCTTTCCATCTAGTCTATCACTTCAAAATTATTTGGCGATGCTTCCATCTAGTCTATCACTTCAAAATTATTTGCGATGCCTTCCATCTAGTCTATCACTTCAAAATTATTGGCTGTGCAGTTATCGTCGATAGTTCTCGAGCAGCTTTGCGCGAGATTCAAAAGAAGAACATAGGGGAATCTACATTTAGTAAACTTTCATTGTATTAGTTAATTTTTATTTGTTTTGTTTTTTACATAACGTTCTGCATCGTGATCGTGTTTTATAACATACGTAATCAAATGCTAGTTGTAATTTGAATGAACTCCTTTGGTGACAATATCTCGGTCTTTAAGTTGAGACCATTTTTAAATTTTTTGGATTATGTTTTACCCAGTTCGTGATTATCTAGATCACATATTGAATTTCTCCATTCACAAAAACAAGAGGGAGGGAAAATGACGCCTATAAAAGAGAATAGAAAAAGAACATCGTTGTTGATACTTGGACAAAAGCCAGGGGGGGGGACAGGAAAGACGCAAACTTTCTCTTCGTCCTTAAAAAGACGCGGAAGTCTTGAAAAGCTCGAAGATTAAAATGAAAAACAAAGGAAGTGGTCTGTGCTTGAACACAGCTATCGTTTTAAACAGGAAGAGGAATGGAAGCAGGAAGTTAATTCAAAGCTAAAACGAATAATTAAAGAAAACAAAGAGGGAAGTCAGTTAATTATATTTGTTTCATACTGGTTGCGCGAAATTTCCGGACAAACTGTACAACTGAGTAGAAAATAGTTTATTGACTTTTGGGAATCGCATGCAGTATTTGGGAACATTGGTAAAAAATGGGATTGTTTTGGACAGTATTGCATTTAAAGACATACAGATAGTCGATAATACTTTTTTAAAAACTGAAATATGAGTAATTAGTATCGATAAGTAGAAAGATTAGCCTATGTTTTTTGTTTGTTTCAAAGCAAAGCTACATTGGGCTATCTACTGTGTTTAACACGAGGAATCGAACCCCGGATTTTAGTATTGTAAGTCTGTAAACTTATCGCTGTCCCATCGGGGACATGTTAGCTTGCAACTATAATTCATGTGTGATCAACTGAAAGTTTTCTATGTATTAGGAGTTATATCTGCCTTTAGAATGATTGGGAATTTGAATTAAGTTATTCCCTTTGGAGATATATCTGCCTTTAGAATGATTGGGAATTTGAATTAAGTTATTCCCTTTGGAGTTATATCTGCCTTTAGAACGATTGGAAATTTGAATTAACTTATTCCCTTTGGAGTTATATCTGCCTTAAGAACGATTGGGAATTTGAATTAAGTTATTCCTTTTGGAGATATATCTGCCTTTAGAATGATTGGGAATTTAAATTAAGTTATTCCCTTTGGAGATATATCTGCCTTTAGAATGATTGGGAATTTGAATTAAGTTATTCCCTTTGGAGTTATATCTGCCTTTAGAACGATTGGAAATTTGAATTAAGTTATTCCCTTTATAGATATATCTGCCTTTAGAACGATTGGAAATTTGAATTAAGTTATTCCCTTTGGAGTTATATCTGCCTTTAGAACGATTGGGAATTTGAATTAAGTTATTCCCTTTGGAGATACATCTGCCTTTAGAATGATTGGAAATTTGAATTAAGTTAATCCCTTTAACAAATAAATTAGGACACTGATATGATCAATGTCTACTTCAAGTAAATCTTAGTCAATAGCGGAGCGAGAAGAGTTTCGGGTTTTGTTATACTGAGATTAATGTTGTATCAAAAATACAGTTTGAGATTTTATACATTTTTAGTGTTTATTTCTAAAACAATAGCTTGAATAATCAAAAGGACTTTCCGCTAATTACAGGAAGTGAAAGACTTATTCAACTTTCTTGGAGTTCATGAATAGCGATATTATGAGTAGTTTATGGTGAAAAATAAATCTGAGTAAAATGAAAGGAAAAAAGAGCAGGAGGCAGGCAGAGACTCGTTTGGCTTAACGACATTAGAAAATAGATTAGAGATGAGAAATAGAGAATCATAATCGTCGACCCCCAGGATTGGGGGAAGAGGGCATCATTAATGATTGATTGGTGAATAAATAATGAATTACCATAGACAAAGAACGAATTATGATAACTATATTGTGACGGTAAGGTCATATTCTAGCTGATAGACTAGTTAGGAACTTTGAAATCCAACTAATAAAACTACAACACCAAATGAAATGCTTTCTGAAGTCAAGTTTAGAATTTTACTTATTTTTCTATGAATTCTCGTGGATTTTAAATGATACACTTTTTTTACAGAGTGTATCAGTTTACAAATACATCTTGATAGAGTGATTAGTCCGATAAAGTTACTTTTAGCTTACAAGAGAGAGAGAGAGAGAG
>NW_013668874.1:120699-126644 GCF_000517525.1 Limulus polyphemus | reverse complement strand
GTTAGGAGATCTTATTGTCATTAGCTAGAATCACAAGTGTATCTTATTGTCATTGGTTAGAATCACAAGTAAATCTCCTCGTCATTGGTTAGAATCGCAAGTAGATCTCCTCGTCATTGGTTAGAATCGCAAGTAGATCTCATCGTCATTGGTTAGAATCGCAAGTAGATCTTATCGTCATTGGTTAGAATCACCAGGCCCAGGATATGTGACGTACTAGTAATGTGCGAAAACAAAAAAATAACTACAAACATTAGCGATGAACTTTCATCTATTTTCATAACAAGTGGACATTTTTTCTACTGGCCTATACATGATAGGATAAGTTGGAAAATCTAGTGGTCGCTTAACAGACTGCTACTAGAAATATTAAATATGCCCCATGGTAGGTCAGATGTAAGCTTACGGACTTGTAACAATAAAATACGGGGGTCGATTCCCGTGGCGGGAAGAGCACAGATAGTCCATTGTGTAGCTCGCCTCTTTTTTTAAGGACCAGTAAACATGGCGCGCAACTCGTCCGGTCTTATTACTGTGATTGTATGTGTAATGACAAAAAATAGCCACGCGCTGTATCTATTGTTACTGCCATTAGTACAAGTACTTAGCTCGCTCGAGACAAAGGGTACCCGTTCTTGCTATTTGTAACAGACTAAAAGTACTAGTAAAATTCTGTTATTAGCAGCTGATATTTGCATAATCTATGGAAGAGTGCATAATTCCGATCAAACTTGGTGTAATGTGTAATAACAATCAGACTTTTTCTTTGTTGTTTACAGCATCTAACGAACATTGGATTATGTTTGTTTGTTTTTAAGAGCAAAGTCACATTGTGCTATCTGCTGTACCCATCTCTGACCCACGGGGGGGGGGACAGTTAGTTGCAATATACAATGTCTTAATTGAAACGTTATCTAGATCAACAGTTTACATAAGCCATCTAATACCCTATATTGACTAAGCCATCGCATGTGATACCCTATATGTTAACAGGGGCGATTGTACATCACAGTGAAACTGGCGAGAACCCCAAGCACGTGGTGTTAACGGGCACAATAAAATTTTCCATTAAGAAGTGTATATAACGTCATTTCAAATAAATTTTGCCTGTTGTAATTTGCTGTCGGAGAAGCCTTTCGCCCAACACCAGAGCTCATCGGGCAGATGGAGTCACAGATATACAAAGTATAATACTCAATCTGCTAAGGCCATTGTTTCTCAATGTTATTATTATTATTTACAAACCTATAAGGGGGAATAGGAAACGATAGGCTTCACTTTCAAGTGGTGGGTAAATTTTTATTATTCCTTGTGATTTATCGATTATTATAGCTCACGTGAATTCAAATTCCTCCAACTTGAGTTTTTCATTAACTGGATGACCCATGGTGCGTGGTTTATTTTTGCATTGTTTTTAGTTTTTTTGTTCTAACACTCTCATTTTGCACTATTATAAAAAAATCGTTTAATTCTAAAGGAACTGTCTCGTGGCTTCGGTATGCTATAAAATGACTCATCTTAACGTTATGTTGTTGCTGTTTTAGAAGAAGGCCAGGAAGTTATTTGTCGCGCTTAGAAACAACACAAAATCTACGGAGGTGGTCAAACAAAGGTAATAAGACTGAGAAAAGAGTAATTCTTGACCTTAGAGGCTCGCCGAAAGTATTTTCAGGTTTGCGACCTTTCAAACGTATTTAAAGTTTTCAAACTGTTCATAACTGATCCAGGAAGTTTGGTTTGCACTCCGGAGAAGCCTATATTAGGCTACCGTTGACTCGGATCACAAATAAGACAATCAAAAATGAGGTCAAAGCCAACTGGTTTGGACAACCTAAAATTATATGTCTGCTTTTCGTATA
This sequence comes from Limulus polyphemus, assembly GCF_000517525.1. Lineage (NCBI taxonomy): Eukaryota > Metazoa > Arthropoda > Merostomata > Xiphosura > Limulidae > Limulus > Limulus polyphemus. The sequence goes on along the minus strand of NW_013668874.1, from coordinate 124,785 downwards.
TGATACCAGGTTCAGTGTTAATTTGCTTCCCAAATTATCGTGTGAAAAAGCGGAATGAGTCTTGGTGGAGTGTTATCACAACACCAACTTATTGGTATATCACGTTTGGAACAGTCCCAGTTTAAATGACCATACTGACCACCATGTGTTTCTGGACGGCTCTTTTACAGTAATGAGATGGCATAGTGGACATGCACGTGAAATCATAAGCCAACGCCATTAGTGACGACTTTGTTGTGAACGACAACGCCTTACAGCACCATACTCGGGTCACGGAGAAGTTCCGTCAGTCTGTTTGTTTGTTTTGTTGTTAAATACAAAGCTACACAATGGGTCATCTGTGCTGTGCCCACAACGGGTAGTATTGAAACTCAATTTTGAGGATTATACGTATTGAGATTTACCTTTGAGCCACTAGAGGAAGGGGTAGTTTTTTCAGTAAGAAGCTACTGTCCACATGAAGTGGCCCGCTCGACCTTCTAACATGAACTTAACAGTACTGTTTCGGCCTTCCCTGCCCAGCCCGTAATGCACCCCAAGCTCAGAAATGATCACCTCGTGGAAAGATGCAACCACCTGCCACAGATCGATATCCATAAGCTCGTCAGAAATATGGAGAGGCGTTAGATGGAAACATTCCTCAATGATTTGTTGTTGTTTCCTGAGCAATCAAACCAATAAACTATCAATATACCCAACACGTTCCATTTCGAGAGGGAGGAATCCTCTTTCATTTTCAGTTGTGTTCAGTCACGTTTAAAACTAAGCATTTTTAGAGTTTAAGTCTGAAAATTTGTAAGCACGTAAAATGAATAAAGTCTGTAAATGTTAATTTTTTATTGGTCCGTTAATTACTATATTAATTTTAAAAAGTAATGCCCAAGTAATAAACTTCGAGTAATATTTAAATTCAACGCCCATAATTTTAAAATTAGGAGTTCGATCTCGGCACATTACTTAGATTTGCTTTAAAACAAACTTTGTTATTTTTTTTTTTGTATTTGACCCATGGGTAGTAAACATTCGTAATATCTCGTGCTACACGTTCGATTACGACGCTAAAAAAAAACGGGTTTCGATAAAGCACAGATAGCCCATTGTGTAGCATTGTGTTTAATAGCAACCGAAACCAAAACCAACCGAAAAATAATGTTGCAGAATGCTCTTAATTCTTTCCTTTAAAAACGTTGTTGTCTCTGGAGAGATGTAATTATCTATATCACCTAATTATTTTTTTTAGACATTTGGTAGAAACATAAAACTAATTCTGCAGTCAGATGAATCAGATTTATCATTAAAAAAAAACCCCACAAATAATTGCAGATCATTACAATGACTTATGGTCTGTAATTTAAAAACTTTTACATAGCTTTCCGAGTTCTCATTATTTCAGCTCGTTAAGCTGGTACACTATATTATCCTAATTACTAGAAGCTAACGTTTTCTTGATAAGACATTTTGTTTATTTGTTTTGTTTTCCTTTATTTGATCTAATTATGTGTATTATGGAATTAAATTACTAGTTTAATTGCTTTCTGGAGTCTCTTTTGACAGATCACACCGTCAGCTGGCAGCTCTTACTAAAGTAGGCTTAATGTTTATAACGTTCTTTGAAAAATAACAGACATTGATCAGATTGCATCCACTATCCACGATTCTTAAAGCAACCTTTTGGATACAAATACAGATGTATATCACAAAAGTGTGGCATATGTATTTTAAGTATTTCACGAAAGAAGTAACATTTTCTTCTAGTTAGATAAACAGTAGGCGTTTCTTCTGAGGCTTCCCTCCCCCCAGAGTTTATTACGTCACACTAGAATCACTTCTGGAAAAATAACATTAGTTCAAATGCAAACAGAAGGAAGGAAATTTTAACCCTAAATAACGGATGCTACCAGAAAAACTAAATATATTCATAACCAACATAAATCACACGTAAAGTAACATATACACAACATTTCAAACATTCCCTACAACGGGATAAACATGTACATATTTTACCAAATTATTTTCCTCAATTATGTACAATGAACAGCCGCAAGGCTATTTTCAATCTAAATAGCATTTCAACAATGAATTGTCTAATGAAGTGTTTCAAACAATGCGGTAATTAAATAAACAGTCCTCAAATACTGTCCCAGAACAATGTGTGTTTTTCATCATCACCAGCCGCCAACTCTTGGGTTACTCTTTTTCCAAAGAATAGTGGGATTGACCGTCACATTATAATGCCCCCCTGGCTGAAAGGACGAGCATGTTTGGTGGGAAGTATTCTATCTTGATATGTAATAAAATTTTCTGAAAGTTTGTTTCCCAAGTGCTATAAGTATTGAAAATATTAACCATATGAAACTGTTAATCGTCATCTTTGAAATATGTTAACAGACAAGATAACTGGCAGTTACTGAAATAGTCAAAGGTTTAGTACCTTATTTTAATTGGTTATTCCGATGTTCCATTTAGTATGTGATAACACGGAAGAATTTCGGAATTAAGCATCGTAAAAGTTAGGATATTCACGATACAGCGTAAACCCAATACTTAACGTTATAGTATTTTAAAATTTACTTGTCCCACGAGAAAGGCCATTAGAGACACAAAATTAATCATCAGTTTTATTGAGGAGAAAAAGGTTTGTGGGTGGCACCAGGTGTTTTAAAACAATATCATATTGCGTATGTTAATCGTTTTCCTTTCAGTATAGGATTGCTTTTATTTCTCTTCTTTCATCTTCAGTTTAACAAATAGAAGATTAGTAATGTTCCTACAAATGCGTAGCTGTACGACTGTTACCCTGGTTTCACTTTGGTTGAAAGGCAGTTTCATTGCGTCAGTAGATTTTTGGTTTTGGAACTTCCTCAGAGGGAATGCTAATCAGGAGGTTTGAAGGATCTGAAAACGATCATTAGAAATTAGATTACGTGGATCAATGAACAGACGATGCTTGCATTAGCTTAATTATTGTAGGCTCAATATAGCGATTGAAAATAATAGAACGAGTATTGGACATCTGCTTGCAGCTTTTGAAACACCTGTACCTTTACCAGACTCAACTAAATCAAGATTACTATGTTTCTGGGAGGAATCTAGAGCAAGTCGTTTTTAACATACAATCATTTTAAACAATGAGTACGTTTCGACAGATGTCATTTCACAATGAGTACGTTTCAACAGATGTCATTTCTCCATTAGTACGTTTCAACAGATGTCATTTCTTCATTAGTACGTTTCAACAGATGTCATTTCTCCATTAGTACGTTTCAACAGATGTCATTTCTCCATTAGTACGTTTCAACAGATGTCATTTCTCCATTAGTACGTTTCAACAGATGTCATTTCTCTAGAAATGAGCTGATATTCTTCAACATAAATTAGCAAAATGACCAAAAAACAAGAAGGAAGATTCTGATTGGTCAAGTATGGTTTGAACTTTCTGAAGACTGATTCTGACACCCTTAAAAGATTCCTTGAACAAAGTTAACGCCGAAGCAGGACAGAACGTTCTTGAAGTGTTAGATAAACAATTATCATTTAGGTAACAGATAAAGCAATCTATTACGTGTTAGGTACTAAAACAAAGGCAGCAGTCTTTATCAAAGAATAGTGGGATTGGCCGATTGAAAGTGCGAGGATGTTCGGTGAAGGGATTCGAACCCGCGACCAGCAGATTGTAAGTCCAATGTTCTAGCCATCCTATAGTATTGGAAGTACAATTACACATTTAAAACGAAATAATTTAAATGTTATACATATTCCATAGAAATGACATCTGTCGAAAAGTACTCATTGAGAAATAACATCTGTCGAAAAGTACTAAAACGTTCCGAAACATTCTTAACGTACGCTTTCATTTTTGCAATGAAATACACAAGTTTTTAGACTGTTCTATCGGATAAACACGTCTACCATTTTCTTTATTTCCGATGTCTCGGAAAAAAGTTGCATATGTGATTGGCAAGCGTGGGAGTCATTGCAATATTATCATATATATATATATATATATATATACACACACACACACACACACACACACACACACACACACACACACACACACACACACACACACACACACACACACAC
>NW_013668874.1:118391-119699 GCF_000517525.1 Limulus polyphemus | reverse complement strand
TATATATATATATATATATATATACACACACACACACACACACACACACACACACACACACACACACACACACACACACACACACACACACACGACAGTTTAAAACTCGCATTCTAGAACGACTAACTAAACTGTTTCGATTGTCGAAATAATAATGTGGGAAGAAAGAAGGGCGTGGGTTTGTCCTGTGGATGTAGGAACTGGCCAATCGGAGTCTAATCCGTGCAATGCAACAAAATATTCTCCTCACTTAAGCTATGACTGCGTTATAAGCGTGACAGTCGACTCCTTAACGTGAATGGTGGGATGTTACTGAATGGCTGCCTTCTCTTTGGCTAGTAGTTAAGAATTAAGGACGGCGACAGACAGACTTAGTCCATTTGGCATAAATACAGAATCCAAGATGAGGAGGAGGAGGGTTACTAATAGTAATGTGTAATATAAGATCGTATTTCATTCACTTACTAAAGTCAAATATAGTTTCTAAGTAAACTTACTGTCCATACAAATACATCACTGGTGATGAATCAAATACACAAAGTATCAAAACAATACACCGTTTCTATGACCTTTTTTTTTCCCCCTAACGTCACCATTTTCTGGAAATTCCCAAGTTTCAAAGAAGATCGTGGAACTATGAAACCACAAAATTACTCGATCAAATGAATGTAATATTTTATTTTTTACACATATGTAAAAAGCACTTACTATAAACCATGTAAGAACAAACAAAAAAAACTCTGCAGTTATTTTCAGTACTGTCACATTTTAAACGTTTTGTAAAAACAACAACAAAATTAAGTTCCAAACTTTGCTGTATTAGATTTACAAATTTTCCTATCACCAGAGGAACGAGTCTAAGCGAATGCAACGCCGCATCTTAAAGGTGTTAGCAACGTTGTTAAATTCGATTTTACGCGCATATCACAATAAACATCACGCGTAAATCTTGAATAGTAACACCTGAAATACGCTACAGTTTACATAGAAATCGTACAGCTATGTAACGATCGTCAACAAAACAATGACGTAGCAATAAGTGAGGCATATTTTAACGTCGATAACACAGGAGAACGCGAGATATGCGTACATACGGTTTATTTTACCGTCTCAAACGTATGATATGAGCGTTTTAAATAACATTAATCTTGAATCTGAGCAATAATAGGGATAAATTGTCCCTTATCATTCGCTTATCCACCAGGCTAAAAGAGCATCTAAGATGTCCTGAGGAATTTGAAAACGTATAAACGTCAGTAATTCGGAGAAATTTTAAAACAAGTTCAAAATAGGGGGTCCCGGCATGGC
>NW_013668874.1:113112-117401 GCF_000517525.1 Limulus polyphemus | reverse complement strand
CAGTTACTTATTAAACACGTTATGAAAGGATTTTTAACGAACAAAACTGTATATTTACTTTCCTTAAAATGACAAACCTTTGTTGGAGATCATTACATATTAAATTTTTACTCCACTAATTCTTCATTACCCAAGATAACATTAACTTACTATATGATCAAAACCGAAAGGTATTTGTTTGAGAATTTTAAGTATTCTTTACTTCTATTCTGATGTCCTTGTAACTAATATTTAGTTGAGAAATACAGATCATTTTTATTCCGTTCTCGACCCGGGGCAAAAAAAAAAAAACATTGTCAGAAACTAATGAAACTTATAAAAAAAAAAAACAGTTAGATGTGTATCTCATTTTTAATCTAAGGCCTCTGGCTTCTTTTTTTTTTCAGAGAATTATAAGTACATTTTTCTTCGAGCTAATTAATATCGCATGAGGAATTTCCTCCTCAATTCATAGCTTGTCTCAGGAGACTATTGTCTACTTTGTGTTTTAGGGATACTAACGTATCAATGTATCAGTACAACATAGAAAACACTGTCCACACCGTACTACTCTCTAAAAGGTGGAACAGAAGTAAATCAATAATTTATAACAACACAACAAAACACGCACTATTTTCTGGATAGCTAATACACTCAATATTAGTAACCCTGTTTACGACTACCATAACTTTATGGAGAACTTCTTGGTAACACGCACTATTTTCTGGATAGCTAATACATTCGATATTAGTAACCCTGTTTACGGCTACCATAACTTTATGGAGAATTTCATGGTAACACGCACTATTTTCTGGATAGTTAATACACTCGATATTAGTAACCCTGTTTACGGCTACCATAACTTTATGGAGAATTTCATGGTAACACGCACTATTTTCTGGATAGTTAATACACTCGATATTAGTAACCCTGTTTACGGCTACCATAGCTTTATGGAGAACTTCATGGTAACACGCACTATTTTCTGGATAGCTAATACACTCGATATTAGTAACCCTGTTTACGGCTACCATAGCTTTATGGAGAACTTCATGGTAAAACACGCACTATTTTCTGGATAGCTAATACACTCGATATTAGTAACCCTGTTTACGACTACCATAACTTTATGGAGAACTTCTTGGTAACACGCACTATTTTCTGGATAGCTAATACATTCGATATTAGTAACCCTGTTTACAGCTACCATAACTTTATGGAGAACTTCATGGTAAAAATATAATATTTTAGAAAGTATGTACATAGTTAAAGGCACTTTCGTTCTGCTCTAAGTCTTCCATCTGGCTAAGTACTATAGCTTAACTTAAGAAAAGTGTATTAACGTTGTTTCATTTAGCTTATCAGGATGGAGTATAACTTTGTTTAAGCTTCTATATAAAATCATATATGGATGACTCTTTCTGTTCATTATCTATCTTTATACATATAGTATGACAGATTTTTAAATATTTAATAAAATATCTACTTCAGTGAGTTTAAATTGAACATAATTTAATGTATTTTCGTACTTTTTTTTTACTTACACTTGAACAATTTTTCTCTTTCCGCGGTGTGTCTCTGTGCGTGTATCTCTTGTAATGGGAATGTTTAGCTTCAACAAGCGATCACAGTTCGAGGTAAAAGTAGGTAAGGCGTTTACCATATATTTCAACCTTGCTTTTCCAGAAAAGCCAACTTCATTACAGGCTTGCTGGCTGATTTCGTGGAAAATCAAAATAAACTGAATAGAAAACAAGGGACACATAAGGAGACGTTCTGCAGACAGAAGCTAAGCCTAGTCTTTCTAAAATATAAAGTCAGAGACTGGTGCATTGTCTTGTATAATTTCATAGAAAAAATGACGACATGTTTGTGTGGGCTAGTATCCATGTCCTGCTTATCACACATGTCCTCCTAATCGACGTAGCCACTGATGCAGTCCTTGTGAATTCTTCCTGAAAGTACAAAGAAGTGCTTAAGACCGCAATAATTGAATAGTTAAATTTCAACCAACAACTAGTGTGTGTGTGTCTCTCTCAAGACACCCCCTCCCCCCAGTGGCACAGCGGACTTGCATTGCTAGAAACCGGGTTTCGAGACTCGTGGTGGGCAGAGCACGGATAGCCCATTGTGTAGCTTTGAGCTTAACTACAAACAAACTCTTAAGACACGTGTGGTAATTGTTGTAATGAACCTTGCGAGCTATGCATTTTAACCATTACTACTATACAGAACCCAACACTATACTTAATGTTATTCATAAATTAGTTAAAAACAAACGTAGAGGATATTGTAACTAACAGCTATTAATAATATGAAACAAAAACGAATTATCGGTTTCATTTAGAGATGAGTAAAGGGTTTCGCTAATAATATATATAGTCCTTGAAGACAACACATTGAAAGTGTTGGGATGAATAGCCTTAATATATAACACAACATCATTTTCATTTGAACGAAGGAAAGGATTAATTGTGGAAATCAAAATCAGCCTCAGAAACTAAATAGTCAATTTATGCAACGAAACCCATATAATGATGACCTGAGGGTTCTAGTCCGTACCAGTATAGAGTCTAAACAGCGCAGCTAGATATATCACGTACCACTAGTGTTATCAAACTGTACTAAATGTGTATTTATGTGGGTAGGTAATTTTATTCAGTTTTTAATCGTTATCCACCCACATCCAATTCCTTCCGATACTGCAGTCATAAGCTGCTCGTGCTATGGGTATATTTGCATAATATACGTTGAAAAGAGCGAGAAAATAAATTAGTTGAAAGATCTAATTAAATTTTCGTTTGAAACAGATGGGCAAACTAACGTGCTCACTAGCAAGTTTCCAAAATATATCTTTCAATTTTAATTCTTAAAATCTGGATGCTTTGTCGTTGTTGTTGTTGTTTTGTTGTAAGAACAAAACTGTTCCGAATTTTAACTTTATAAGACCTCTAGCTTTAGTTATGAATCTTTACCCTAAAAAAATATGATTTGTAAAATAAAACTTATAATAATTAATAAAAAATAATAATACATGAATTTAAGACTAATAATAGGCAGAACAACGTATGTTGGTAATTGTGGTATTTCCTAACACCATCTTTCTGTCATATTTTCTTTATTATATTACACTGTGTCATTATTATCTTCCTTTAAAATAAATATTGGTCTTAACTCTTCGTTGTTTGTGAAATTACACTTACAGTTTGGTTGTTGTTGTTGTTAGATACACAATGGGCTATCTGTGCTCTGCCCACCATGGATATCGAATCCTGATTTTTAGCGTCGTAAGCCTGCAAACGTATCGCTAAGTCAGTCACTAAAAGAAAATAATTCATTGATGCGCTTGTTATTAACACAAAACTACATAATGAGCTACATGCACTCTGTCTACCGAGTGGAATCGAACCCCTGATTTTAATGTTGTAAGTCCGTAAACTTACCACTAATCCACCAGGATGCTGCACGTTTATAGAGAAAACGCACTGTATTTGCTCGACGCCAAGTACTTTATCATACTTGTTAATGTGACGTTATCCATACTGGATTTAGTCCATACATTATCCAAGGCGTTATCCACACTGGATTTAATCCATACATTATCCAAGGCGTTATCCAAATTTAATCCAACTTATCCATGGCGTTATCCAACTGGATTTAATCCATACGTTATCCATGGCGTTATCCATACTGGATTTAGTCCATACGTTATCCATACTGGATTTAGTCCATACGTTATCCATGGCGTTATCCATACTGGATTTAGTCCGTACATTATCCATGGCGTTATCCATACTGGATTTAGTCCGTACTTTATCCATGGCGTTATCCATACTGGATTTAGTCCATACATTATCCGTACTGGATGTGTTGTTGGGTCATATACGTACTTCCTTGTTCATCTATAAGAAATAAAGATAACATATGTTCAATTTCTGTTAGCACTCTAATATGTGAGAACACCATTGTTAGAGCTAGGCTTAGCTTCTTTATTCGTTTATAAGTATATCATTTTAAAACAACTTACAGAAGTGGTTGTGTTTTGTATGTATGGCAAAGCTATTAACTATATATATATATATTCAGTTATTTAGGCTTAGCTTCTTTATTCGTTTGTAAGTATATCATTTTAAAACAACTTACAGAAGTGGTTGTGTTTTGTATGTATGGCAAAGCTATTAACTATATATTCAGTTATTAGCTATATTTTGAATTACTGAGCAGAGGGGAGAAAGTCGGTTAGAAGAGTACTCCCACGGCACAATTCACAATAAAGGTGTCATTCTTATAACGCACCAACAGCTTGAAGA
>NW_013668874.1:110217-112344 GCF_000517525.1 Limulus polyphemus | reverse complement strand
CTACACTCGAACTATCCGCACTAGCCGTCCCTAATTAAGCAGTGATAGACTAGAGGGAAAGCAGCTAGTCATCACCATCTACCGCTAACTAACTCTTGGACTACTCTTTTACCAACGAATAGTGAGATTAACGTCACATTATAACGCCCCCACAGCTGAAAAGACAAGCATGTTTGGCGGGACGCAGATTGCGAATCGAGCGCCCTAATCACCTAAATATGCCAGACCAATACATCTCTTCTTCGTAATGGTTGCTTGTGAACAACATGCCATAGAGATAGAAACTTTTGAAGTTGCTGGATTGAAATAATGACGGGGAGGGGGGAGATTGAAGGGGATTTTCACTTATGAAGATAATGCCAAATATTGTTAGTGTTTAACAGTTCTTAAACACACTAAATAAGAAGTAGTAATAACCTTTTGGGGAAACTGACGTGTCTTCTGTGTTGGGAATATATTAATGGCAAGAACTGTTTGTTTGTTTGGAATTTCGCGCAAAGCTACACGAGGGCTATCTGCGCTAGCCGTCCTTAATTTAGCAGTGTAAGACTAGAGGGAAGGCAGCTAGTCATCACCACCTACCGCCAACTCTTGGGCTACTCTTTTAGCAACGAATAGTGGGATTGATCGTCACATTATAACGCCCCCACGGCTGAAAGGGCGAGCATGTTTTGTGAAACGGGGATTCGAATCCGGGACCCGCAGATTAAATGGCAAGAAAGCTTTACAGTTTCACTAATATAATATCTCTACAGTTTTACTTTAATAAAATTGGCCAGCTTGGCTGATGAAAAATGTATTTAGTTCTTCAATTTCAACGATACAATAATCGGTTTCGACAATACAATATATTTTCTTTTTAATTTAACCAGTAAAAAACTCTCTTCAGCTTCACTGTTGCAATATATTTATCTCATTTTCTCGGTAAAAAAAAATGTTCTTGTTATATTTGTACAAGTCGCAATATTAACATCTCCTCTACTTTTAAAGAAAAAAAAAATCACTTTAATTTTAAATCACAAAGTTTGTTCACTTTCAAACGAGATCTTCACCTTTTTTCACATTCAGGGTAACGAAGGAGGTAATTTTTTTAAACGTTAAACATTTTATTTTAATTAGTAAAGAAGTCATGAACAAAAAACGTATACTAATTTAAATCAAACTACATCGAAAAAATTTAGTGCTTTTTTTTGGGGGGGGGAGGTGGTGGAGTGGGCTGGTAATTTGATCAATTTTTCTTTTGTTTGTTTTTTTTCACAGTTCTTAGTGGAGCTTCTTCGAATTTAGTCGTACGCGAAAGTCCGATAATGAAAATGTTTTCTATCCCACAGAAAAGACGAAGATAATTTTATTCAGAATAAGACGTGAATTCAGATTTCCATAATTTCTCTTGTGCGCAAAGAAATGCAATTCTGTTGCCCGTATATAAAAAAAAAAATCAATTACTAATTTTATCAGAATAAAAGAAATATGGGGTTGTTTTAGCGCAAGGTTGCAACATGAGGAATCAAGCCGAAAATTTTAGCGTTTGTAAACTTATTGCTGACCCACCGAGAGATAGATAAATACAAAGAAAAAAAAACAATAGGGAACAATCATTACTTTTTTTTTAATTTTTATCATAGATGGCAGTATCTGATTTATTCATTTTTTACTTACGCATTAAAATAAACAAAACATTTTAGATTCAAAGTATACAAGATATATTAATATAACCTATTTTATAATACGGCTAAATCTAAAAAATTGCTGTATGTGTCGTAAGAAAACTAGCGTTTTTATTAAAATAATTTTCTCTTATTGGTAATATTTGAGTTTGATTGATAATGAGGCCTAAGGAAGTAGTAGAGTAACTAACGAATATTAAAATTAAACTTAAAGGCAGAAGTAGTAGAGTAATTAAAGAATATTAAAATAAAAGTTAAAGGCAGAAGTAGTAGAGTAATTAACGAATATTAAAATAAAACTTAAAGGCAGAAGTAGTAGAGTAATTAATGAATATTAAAATAAAACTTAAAGGCATGATTAGTAGAGTAATTAACGAATATTAAAATAAAACTTAAAGGCAGAAGTAGTAGAGTAATTAACGAATATTAAAATAAAACTTAAAGGCAGAAGTAGTAGAGT
>NW_013668874.1:107799-109429 GCF_000517525.1 Limulus polyphemus | reverse complement strand
TAGTTGTTTTAATCATTTCTATATTCAGCATTATTCTCAGAATCCATTGTTTAATTATTCTCAGAATCCATTGTTTATGTTAATATAAAGGTATATCATTTCCAAACCGTTGTTATAAGAAACTTAAAAATACTTAAATAAAATATCTATTCATCTATTGGTCATAATAATTAAGAATGAATATATTCCTTTAAATTGCTTGCTTGTGATTTAACATTTTTATTTTTGTTAATTATCCTTCGTTACATAAATAAATTTTATTGTAATAATTGTTCTCAATAAACAATGGATCACTGTCACCTTACAAGCTCTCCATTAAAAGCCAGTTTGTTTTTTTATCTGTAAAATTCTTTATTGTTTACACCAAACTTTCAGTTGGTTAAATAAAATACTTATATTTCTACAGACATACACGTTTGTTTGTTTGTTTTTTTGTTTGATTTTATTTCTCGCTCCGTTGTAATGAAATATCCTTTACTTCAGTACATACAATTTTCTATGTTTTATAAACACCTTGAATTTCATTATTTTAAAGACTTTTTTCCGTTTCTTATCTTCAGTAAATTTCAAGTATTCGTGGCTCCTATGTAGCGCGCGCACAAAAGAAATCACCTCATTGGCTGATTCACAGTAACATTGTTTTTATAGTATGTGCATATTTCGTTAAAAGCAAAATGTCCACCAAAGAAATATTTCGAATAAAAACCTTTTTAATAAGCGTTCAATAAGATTGATTTTCTTATCTTTCTCAGCATGCTTCGTATTTTCCAGTGATACTGTTTTCAACAAGAAAGCCTACCTACGTATAGTTCAGGCTCTTCCATTTTATGGACGGAAAAAAAAATGTGTGACAGAGTATTTTAGTGTTTTGATTTGATTTTTCCATCACTCCCTAACTTGCGATCTTAGTTAAACTCACGCCAAGTTTGTCTTTAATACGAAATTTTAAAGGTAATGTTTCGACTTTTAGAGTATATATATATAAATTTTAATACATGTTTCTAGAGAAGTTTCTAACTATACATTTCGACAAAATAATTTATTTTTCTCTTTGGCTCAGTAACTATTCTTTTCTGGGCAAATAATTGGCTCATTATCCATAAAATTCTTTATGCGTTTTAATATTTTCTGTTAACTGTGTTAATATATAATATGAACAAAGGAAAAGAATAAAAAACCGTTAAAACAAAATTCATATGTTTGTAGTTCTGTTTCTAATCATTAGTGGGATATTTTCTGTTTCTGTTGGACTTCGGTAATTAGTTCCAAAAAGTATACGAAAAAATATCATACTTGTTATTCATAAATGTAAAATAATAGGAAACTTCTTGTAGGGAACAAACTGTTGCAACTCAAGGCGCTAAAACTTAAACTGTCTTAAATATAATACAGGTTTTCCTCTAAGGTTATGACTCAAAATGACAGATTACGCGTTGCCTGATAACCATTAGTACACCATATCACCAAAGGTTCCATGTTGCCTGGTAACCATTAGTACACCATATCACCAAAGGTTCCATGTTGCCTGATAACCATTAGTACACCATATCACCAAAGGTTCCATGTTGCCTGGTAACCATTAGTACACCATATCACCAAAGGTTCCATGTTGCCTGAGAACCATTAGTGC
>NW_013668874.1:102011-107495 GCF_000517525.1 Limulus polyphemus | reverse complement strand
GTACACAGAATCACCAAAGGTTCCTTGTTGCCTGAGAACCATTGGTACAAAGAATCACCAAAGGTTCCATGTTGCCTGAGAACCATTGGTACACAGAATCACCAAAGGTTCCATGTTGCCTGAGAACCATTGGTACACAGAATCACCAAAGGTTCCATGTTGCCTGAGAACCATTAGTACACAGTCACCAAAGGTTCCATGTTGCCTGAGAACTATTAGTACACAGAATCACCAAAGGTTCCATGTTGCCTGAGAACCATTAGTACACAGAATCACCAAAGGTTCCATGTTGCCTGAGAACCATTGGTACATCATATCACCAAATAAATCCCTTAAAATCATACTACGATTAAAGTGTATGAAAGTTTGTTTGTTTGTTTGAAGTTATGTACAAATCTATACAATGGGCTATCTGTGCTCTGCCCACCACGGGTATCGAAATCCGGATTCTAGCGTTGTAAGTCCACAGAGATACCGCTGTGCCACTGGAGGGCTTCATGATAAGACATTTGTTAATGATTTTTGAGTTTTAAAAACTTCAAGCTATGAAAGAGTGTAATATCAACAAGTGTACTAACTTTCATGCTGATATTGGCTTTAATGATGAAGTCATCATGCTAATATATTGACTAATTACCACTACCGAAGGCATTAATTATAACTAATTGCCTATAGCTCGTTCACGTTGCAGAAAATTGGCAAATTTTTAATTCAATTCTTTTACAAAAAAAAAAAAACTTGTAAATTTTCGTATTAACAAACATACTTCATTGAGATCAACAGTCAGTAATTCGTTCCTTCACTGGCTAATTTTCGTGAACTGCATATCGCCAGTCGTGGTTCATATCTTGATTGAAACATTTCTTATAACTGTTTAAACTCCTGACATTTTTGTGGCAGACTGGTTTATTCGAGAGAAAAGTCTCTCTAGCTTCAATATCTTGTGTAAATATTGTCTCAATGTTTCTGCATCTCATTCCGAAATCTTCCAATTCCTTCTGTGCTAGGAGCACCTGTATTATCCGTTTTAGTTTTCTGACAAATGAGACAATTTCAATAATTCAAAGATTAATTTGATGTTGAAGTTGAGGAAATGCAGAAAAAGTGGGCTCCATACCGACTGAAATATGATTGTCCAAAACTTGATTAACACAATTAGCTCAATAGGGGAATAGAATTTACAATTCTAACACTGATTTTGAAATACACCAGAGTATGCTGAAAACAAAATAGGTTCAAAAAATTACAATGTATTTATTCGCAAACACTCCTTTTTCGGTATTGGAAATAATTGTAGAAATAGCGAATAAAATGGCTTTAAAATGCAAATGTTATGGGAGTACCCGTGTTCCGATATACGAATATTAACTGCACCAGAATAAAAACAAAACTTAAAAACTAAAACATGACAGTAATTCAGTTTGAAGGAGAAGTACGCAACATTACGTTTGCGTGCTCTTCCCAACTGGGGCACCCGGAAACCGTTGTTCCCCTTCAACCCCGAGCGTGAGAATAATTGTTACCATTTGCCGGATTTTTTAAAATAATTTTTGAGAGAGAAGCTGTGAAGAAAGTCGCCTGAGGCAAGATGCAATCCTTCTTGTCCAATGGTGGTAGAGTCGATGAAGTCGACGAGGCAAGGCAGAGAGATCCAGACATGCATGCTGGTAGGCTTGGAATTAATTTGTATTTTAAGTACACTTTATTGAGATGGATTTAAAAAAAAATGTTTTTGATAGAAGTAACACTGAATTTATTTTGAAGCCCTTTTCGGTGGGGGCGGAGTGCCCAGAGAAAACCCACTTTCTCGGGACAGACGCCGAATAATCTATCTGTGTCGTGCCCTGGCTGTAAAGTAACACATGATGATTATAAATAACGACATAGCATTCAACCGTTTGTGTGTTTGTTTTGTTCTTTGTTTTGCTTTTCGCAGAACAGATTGTATGTGAGATGTGTTTGGTGGGAGCGCCTGAAATTTTGTGAAATGCACTAGTCAAGCTATTTCTTTTTCCCGCATTTTTTTGTAATAGTTGAGCGCTAGTTTAGTTAGTCTGTCCTTTAATTAGGTAGCTTGCTAGTTTTGTGTATGTACTTTGCCGAGGTGAATTTTGGAAGCCTTGGGGCTAATATAACTTTGGTTTGTTGAATTTGTGGTATTTTAAAATAATTTTTTGCCATATTGTAAGTTATTTTGCAGCCATATTTATTAGTGGACGAACAAATGTTTTCTATATTTTTAGGTATGTTGTGTGTGTGTGTACAGTTTGTATGTTTACCTGCAATTAGTCTTATGTAGTTTTGTTTTTATACTGCGATTCGCTAACATTCAACCAATCAGACAGTGTCATATCAGCTTAAAGTCAATAAAAGTAAAATCAGTCGTACTATTCCCAGCAGTAGTGTGATATTTCACTCGTGGTTCCCATAACACGTGAAAACAAAGTGTGGAAAGCTACTTCACTTGCCAGATTGCTGCTAACTTACGTGGTTCAGTAGGAGATGTATGGAACAAGTTACGAGAAACTAGTGCTTTAGATAATAAAAGCGGTCAAACTAGAGAACACAAACTCTTCAAAGGTCATTTTAAGTGACCCATGGTATACTCATTATGTGACACCATAGTCGCCTAAACTTCTTTAAGGTCAAGGTCAAGGAAGGGCTAGCGAGCGAGGCAAGAAAATGTTTTGCCAATAATAATGCCTCTGCCCCAATCCCTGCCTCCCCTCCCGGTTAAGCCCCTATGCATGACAGTTCAGTAGAGATCTGGGTCACTGACCTAACAGCAACTACGGGTATTAATGCTATCTCCAGAATAGCAAGGTACACATGAGCACAAAGTGGCCTGGGTGAATACGTAGCTGCTCAACTGCCACTGCTTAGGATAAATAACCAAACAAAATAGGCTGAAATATACACTACACTCCAAACAATGGGATGAGTAAAGTTGGGGGAGGGCGCTCTTTATAGATGAGTCAAAATTCAAATTGTTTGGTAGCAAACAATGATGGTTTGTTTGGTGGCAGCTAAGAGAACAGTATCACGATCAAGAGAAGTTTGGGCTACATATAGACCAGTGATCTTTTTATAGCTACACAAAATTGACAGCCCCTCTGACTTCTGGCAGGTCTAATCAGATTCTTATTTATCTTATCATTTCCCCAGGAACAAAAAAAAAACTGTTTGACAGGGATTCATCCTCAAGTAAGATAGTGATCCCAAGTATGCAGTAAATGTGGTTTAATGGTATCTGGAGGGGGTGGGGGAGGCCGATGGAACACTCACAGTTATTGCTTGGTCTGCACATAGTCACGATATGAATTCTGTTAAGGCTGTTTGTGCTTACATGGACAATGAGAAGGTCAACCGACAAACAAGATATTTGGTGGATTGTGGAGAGTAATAATTCATGACATATGGTACAACACCTGAAACCCATACGTTTCTAAGCTTATTGTATAATAAAAACAAAATATGCTGCTCTGTTTAAAACAAGTACAAAATACTAGTGCATTGTACAACTTAACTTGTTGTTTGTTTTCGGTAATATGAATATTAATAACAAATTCACCACTTGGATGTAAATACGTATTATTTCTTGAGTGTTGTAATTATTTCCAATGCTTGATGTACACACAAAAAGTTCCACTCTGTAATTGTTATTTGATGTTGCGAGGGAAAGGGGAAGATAATTGACTGCTCCTTGTAATGATTTCTACTCGTGCAATATAATTGATTCGTCCTAAGTCTGATCGTGTTGTGGGGGTTTTGGCCTCCTAGCGTCTGCTCGTTACTAACGTCAACGACTGGTCATCATTATCTCAATTACATAGAAATCTATGGGGAACACGAGTAGAATCGTCCATTATTCTATTCATTGGACTACATACAATAAACAGATGTTCCCATCGTGTACAAATCGTCCATAACATTTGTCGTTTAACAATACGGCGTCATCAATGAAATGTTGCCCAGGTAACAATTTCCAGCAGATTTCAAAGTATGTTTGACTGAGCCCTTTAGTTAGAAGAAATATATATGGGCCTAAGTTAATATTGTTTTGGTTTCTCTCACTTATTTGAGTACCTTTATTGTATTTTAGAAAATTGAAATATAAATGTTCTCTAAATGAGATGTTAACTTTGGCCAAATACGGTTGTACAAATTACGATTTGCACAACCAACGAAGTAGCATACGACGTTACATACACTCTACGACGCCCCCTAGTGGCACAGCGGTATGTCTGCGGACGTACAACACTAGAATCCGGGTTTCGATACCCGTGGTGGGCAGAGCAATACATACACTCTACGCCGCCCCCAAGTGGCACAGCGGTATGTCTCCGGACGTACAACGCTAGAATCCGGGTTTCGATACCCGTGGTGGGCAGAGCACAGATAGCCCATTGTGTAGCTTTGTGCTTAATTCCAAACAAACAAACAATTTGATGTCTATAGTTTGATGGCGCTTATCAAATCGACTTTCATTTAGCAACATTAGTGTTCTTTTAACATTAGTTTCCTTTCAACAGTAGTTTCATTTAGCAACATTAGTGCTATTTTAACATTAGTTTCAATTAGGAACATTAGTTTCGTTTAGCAACATTAGTGCTATTTTAACATTAGTTTCAATTAGGAACATTAGTTTCGTTTAGCAGCATTTGTTTTATTTCAACATTAGTTTCATTTAGCAACATTAGTTTTATTTCAACATTAGTTTCATTTAGCAACATTAGTTTTATTTAGCAACATTAGTTTCATTTAGCAACATTAGTTTCATTTAGCAACATTAGTTTCATTTAGCAACATTAGAGTAACTGAATGGTAATACAATGTAACATTCAACGCGGCTTCAAACTTACTAAACATGAAAGTGGTTTACAGTAAAAAAAAATATTTAAACGTTTTAAACTAATGTGTAATACCAAGTGGACGCACCAGCAAATTATCCAAGTATAATTACCACCTGGGAGTAATTAGATACAGATAAGCACCATAGGTTCTATAACTTGTATGGTTGGTACTGGAGAGATATAAACGGTTTATATGATCTATTCCTTCATTGTTAAATAAGACAAGTTTTATTTTTACTCTTAAACTTATTAAAAAATAAAAGAAATCGTGTTTACATCTTTTATTACGTCGGTCTTTCATTTTTCAATTCCCAACGAATAAATTGGCAATTAAATCCTCATCAATCTAAAGATAGTTGATACCAAACTTTTGCTCCAGCTCTTAATGCGATAAAAACGTACAACTAATGCGTTACTACTTCTAAAGAAGAAAAATAAACAAATTCTGTGGAAAACGTTCCTAAGAAATGTAGTGACACATCAAAAAATTATTTTAGAACAACGATTTTTGTTTTCTATTTTAAATTTCTTGCTTGGTACGTTAATGAGTGAACACGTACATGTAAGTGAAATCTGTACTTATTAAAACGACTTCAGAGTCTAGCTAGAAACGTTAGTCCCCCAGTGGCAC
>NW_013668874.1:98623-101393 GCF_000517525.1 Limulus polyphemus | reverse complement strand
CAACAATACGGTGTTCATCTAGTCTCCCCGGTGGGACAGCGGTAAGATTTCGGATTTACAACGCTAAAATTAGGGGTTCGATTCCTCTCGGTGAACGTAGCAGATAGCCAGTCTCCCCGGTAGGGACAGCGGTAAGATTTCGGATTTACAACGTCTAAAATTAGGGGTTCGATTCCTACTCGGTGAACGTAGCAGATAGCAAGTCTCCCCGGTGGGACAGCGGTAAGATTTCGGATTTACAACGCTAAAATTAGGGGTTCGATTCCTCTCGGTGAACGTAGCAGATAGCTTGATGTAGTTTTGTTATATAAACACATACGCGTGATCACCCAAAGAAACGAGTTTAGCAACAACGTAATTATTTCCCACTTTTTCCAACAATTATTTACTAATCATTAATAATCGGTTTGAAGAAATATGTTCTCCTCCTCCAGAGGTAAAATGATGTATAATTATCAAAGTTCAGTATATAAAGCCGTATATTTTTGGTGATTGTTTTTAACTTTAGGGTATTATACGTGTTATTATCAGTAGGGTCTATCTTCAACTTGGAACTCTAATGAGCATTTTTGTACACTTATCACTACTACCCCAAGTATAGGGTAAAGGTACTAATGCTCTAAGTATGGAGTTTTTTTGTGGGGAAAACTTCTAAAATACCCCAAGTATAGGGCAAAGGTACTAATGTTCTAAGTATGGAGTTTTTTTTTTGTGTGGAAAACTTCTAAAATACCCTAAGTATAGGGCAAAGGTACTAATGTTCTAAGTATGGAGTTTTTGTGTGGAAAACTTCTAAAATACCCCAAGTATAGGGCAAAGGTATTAATGCTCTAAGTATGAAGTTTTTTTGTGTGGAAAACTGCTAAAATACCCCAAGTATAGGGTAAAGGTACTAATGTTCTAAGTATGGAGTTTTTTTGTGGGGAAAACTTCTAAAATACCCCAAGTATAGGGCAAAGGTACTAATGTTCTAAGTATGGAGTTTTTTTTTGTGGAAAACTTCTAAAATACCCCAAGTATAGGGCAAAGGTACTAATGTTCTAAGTATGAAGTTTTTTTGTGTGGAAAACTTCTAAAATTTCAGTATTACGATGTGGGTCCTGAAAATAATTCCCGCGATCATTTAGTTTTGTAATCGGAGCTAATTGTTCAATCATTGAATAATGACTTAAGCACATTGTTCTTTCCATAAGATTTATTATATTCTTAAACATATAACAAACACACTTTATTTCCAGTTGACAGAAAGAAGCATGTGTCTACAAACGTTGTAGACAGTAGAGCAGGGTGAACTAACCGATTATAAAAGTGTAGTTTAAATGGATGAAATTCATTATTACAAATTCAGAAGTTAACTAACAGCCCAAGACCAGCTTTCACGCGCAATTCGATCAAATTTCTCGATCTTAAAACCAAAAACAAACACTCCTTATCAGAGGAAATGGCGCCAAGAGTGTAACCAACCAGATCCAGACCACTCTGGGATTTACTTCACTTTTCTTGCCAACATATTCGCATTTATGACAAATTACTACTAATCCTTTAACCCCCCACTTTTTTCAATCAAAGTCCCAGTGTCCAGCGTCTGCATGGTAGTTGTTAAATAATACGCTATATTCCCACACTATTTTACCACAAGTTTACTATATAGACAACACAACAGACTACGGTTACCATAAGTTTACTTGCTTTGCTTATAATAATTATTACGTGAGTAATTTTATTGATTTGTTTGTAAGTGGGCCCGTCTGCACCTAAAAAATATTCTCCACCTATTCGGGTGTAAAAGCGTTATTTTTTTTTTTTCGTGACGGGAATTTAGTTTTTAAAGGAAAGTAACTTTCCTCAACTGAGTGGTCAAGGATATCAATATTATCCCCCTCTTCACCCCACTCGCGGTAATTTTGTGTGTTATATTCATGGGATTTTATAAACATTTCAGCTCAAGAAATTTATTTTATAATGCATGAAACTGACTAGATGACATGTGAATACTTAACGTTTTTTGATACGGAACACACACACACACACCTTCAAGCTCTCTAGTGGTGAACATTAACTTACGATGAAAGCTACCTGGCCCAGCATGGCCACGTGGTTAGGGCGCTCGACTCCCAATCTGAAGATCACGGGTTCGAATCCCCGTCCCACCAAAGATGCTTGCCCTATCAGCCGTGGTGACGTTATAGCATTACGGTCAATCCCACTATTCGTTGGTACAAGAGTAGCCCAAGAGTTAGCGGTGGGTGGTGCTGACTAGCTGCCTTTCCTCTAGTCTTACACTGCTAAATTAGGAACGGCTAGCGCAGATAGTTCTCGAAATCCAAAACAAACAAACAAAGCTACCTACTTAGATTAAAAAACAATACCTTTCCTTTAGATATCAGGATTTCCACAAAACACGGTCCAATGATGTGTGATAATATAACGTACTCAGAAAACATTGAATATTACAAACAGTTCGGCAGATATGTGTCCTTTAATTCTTACTTTATCTTGATGTGTTTATCTGTTTACAAAGGGAAGATGTAAGCACTGTCTTCTTTTGTAACACTTCCGTTACATTTCTTGACATATTGCCCAAATATTTCAAACTGCGTATTTCGTCGAAATCGCTCCTTAGCCATACCGTGAAGTTTTAGTTTAAATAAAGTTCCTTGTAGATCCTTATCACACTCTCTTCTCCACACACGCACGCACACACACACACACACACACACACACACACACACACACACACACACACACACACACACACAGAGAACAAAAG
>NW_013668874.1:95773-97638 GCF_000517525.1 Limulus polyphemus | reverse complement strand
GATAATTAAGATGTACCCTACAACAATTTTATCTGACTGTATGGTTATTGTAGGGTACATTTCAATTATCTAACTGTATGGTTATTGTAGGTTAAATCTTAATAATCGAACTGTATGATTGTTGTAGGGTACATCTTAATTATCTGACTGTATGGTTATTGTAGGGTACATTTCAATTATCTAACTGTATGGTTATTGTAGGTTAAATCTTAATAATCGAACTGTATGTTAAGATGTACCCTACAATAACCATACAGTCAGATAATTAAGATGTACCCTACAATAACCATACAGTCAGATAATTGACTGTGAAAGTGTAGAACTCTCGTTATTTTTAGGTTTAGCTCTTTATAAAAGATAAGCATTAGTGCATATTTGAAAATTATTAGAACTATATATTTCTCACACTTTTTACTTTTAATAAAGTCTTGTACCTCTTTTTTTCTCGCACGCTATTAATTATATTACAATTTACGGAATAGAACATTTGTACTAAACCAAAGAAATTATCTCTAAGCCTTTCATTCCATAGAGAAAAAACATTAACCACTCTTATCAGATGTCAAAAAGATTAGATTAAGTATAGTTTACCCGTTGTGGTATAAATAAAACTCCCTTCGTTCATTATGTAACACCATTAACCAATCTTATGAGGTGACAAAAAGATTGGATTAATTATAGTTTACCCGTTGTGGTATACATAAAACTCCCTTCGTTCATTATGTAACACCATTAACCAATCTTATCAGATGTCAAAAAGATTAGATTAAGTATAGTTTACCCGTTGTGGTATAATGGCACAAAGCAAAACACTACTGACCCAATATTACTTCTCTCAACTAATAATAAAATACTACTGACTCAAAATTACTCCTATTAACTAATAATAAAACACTACTGACCCAAAATTACTCCTATTAACTAATAATATAACACTACTGACCCAAAATTACTCCTATTAACCAATATTAAATCACTACTGACCCAAAATTACTCCTATTAACCAATAATATAACACTACTGACCCAAAATTACTTCTCTTAACTAATAATAAAACACTACTGACCCAATATTACTTCTCTTAAGTAATAATAAAACACTACTGTCCAATATTACTCCTATTAACTAATAATATAACACTACTGACCCAAAATTACTTCTCTTAAGTATTAATATAACACTACTGACCCAAAATTACTTCTCTTAAGTATTAATAAAACACTACTGTCCAATATTACTCCTATTAACTACTTTTAAATCACTACTGACCCAAAATTACTCCTATTAACTAATAATATAACACTACTGACTCAAAATTACTTCTCTTAAGTAATAATAAAACACTAATGACTCAAAATTACTCCTATTAACTAGTAATAAAACACTTCTGTCCCAATATTACTCCTATTAAGAAATAATAAACGTCATATCTTGAAGCACTAACATTTTAGATATAGGAATATTTATTATTTAGAAACACTGAACAGTAATTGTGGAGTTACAGTCGGGTAATTTCCGTTTCGCTGATTGCGTCGTATTTAATAATTTCCCCATAAACCTATAAATATACCCCTTGATGAGAAACGCGCAAGTTAAATAAACATAATACGTGCTTACATTTGTTGATTTCAACTGAGTTCTCAGCTTTTGTTTATTTGTTCGTTTGGGCGAGGATGGCTTAATGTTTAGGGTTACGGACTGTGGATCCGAGGTTTTCACCCTCTGACAAAAAAAAATCGAAATCAGCTTTGGGGTCGTGGGTACGTTGTAAGAATCATAGTCAAATCGAAATATTCTATTATAGTAGGCCCAAGAACTGGCGGCGAGTATTGTGGTCTCTAGTCTATGACTTCATCCAAATTAAG
>NW_013668874.1:93462-95148 GCF_000517525.1 Limulus polyphemus | reverse complement strand
GATGGTGAGTAGTGTGGGTCATAGACTAGAGTTTCATCCAAATTAAGGACAGCTAGGCCCAAGAACTGACGGTGAGTATTGTGGACTCTAGTCTATGACTTCATCAAAATTAAGGACAGCTAGCATAAATAGTTCTCGAATAACTTTACTGGAAACTCAATAAACGCTGTTCTTCTGAAGAGGTAAAATAATACAGTTAGATGGACCACTTTTTCAAAAGAAATGATTGTATTACTACCTAATAATATTTAAATTGTACACACATACACATACATGTACAGTTTATTTCAAGTTCAAGAGAAAAGTGAAGGATTTTGTATTTAATAATGTACTTTTAAATATATCTTAATTGTTTTTTGAGTAAACCTATCTAGAAAAAGAAATTTGCTTCTGTCCAGAAATATCTTATTGCGCTCAGAACTTGAATAATTTCGGTATTAAATGTCTCGTGTGATAAAAATTTACAAATGATCTCATTATGTTTCATACCCTTATTTCATCATCTTAGTGCCTCTAATGAAGGAGATTTTTATATTAATTTTTTTGTTTTCTTAGTTATCCGGTTTATAATCGGAGTTCTTTCCAGGATCAGCAACTGTATTAACTAATAGTAGTGGTAGTATTGAATAATCAATTAGGAGCACTTATATCTTGTTCTGTCTCCAGGCTCGAAACTCCTATGGTCAAGCAAGGTTTCTAACTAAAAGAAAAGACATTAAAAGCTTTTTCTACATAAATCTAGCCGTTCATGCTGTGTCACAGTTTGACATTTTGGTTGCCTGGTTACTGATGTGGTTGCTCGGTTTCGTTATCTGTTATATCCGTGACTCACTGTTTGTGCTAATAGATTAAGTAAAAGGCTTGAATAACAGAGAAGCCCGTTATGAACGAAACATCGCTGTGTTGTTAGAGTGATACACTATACATTCAGGCATTGTTTAAGGGCAAGTAATCGCTGTTTATTAACGTTCTATTTTCTCATATAAAATATATTTTTATTTTCTATTGTACCTCCTGCCTATAATTAGATATATCTTTGACAAAATTGGAGTGATCTAATTGAAGAGTCTGCTGCTTTAACGATGCTAATACACATATATCAAATTATACACTTATATTACTACTTTTAGAAAACTATTTTCAAATATCTACGATTCGAAACGCTGTCAGTATTTTATTTTTAACACCTGATAATGTTTACAAGTCTATGAATTCCTCCCGCATTATCATTTAGGACATCAAAATAGAAATTTTATTTGACTTTTCTGTAAACTTCTGGATACCCGATGATGACTAAACCTTGTCGAAACGTTGAACATTTGCTGTTATACTAAACTTATATTAACGTTTTTCTTCATTACCCATTCAAGCATTATTATCCTCATTGTTAATCTGGATCCAAGGAAATAATTTAATATATTTAAATTAAATAAACCATATAAAGTTATCAAAATCAGACTAAGTCTTCCTACGCTATATTTTCATACAATGGCTGACATAAAAACTACTGCATTGGTTATTATTTTGAAGTAAATTTTACATTCCATTTTTTGTCACTTTACGTCAAAATGTTTTGAATGAACACGTACTGACAGATCCTCTTATACCAAAGTAATTATACTTGGAATAAACATGCTTTATTAGCATATAATATGTAGTATATAGTCTATAGAACTTAATGAACAC
>NW_013668874.1:88629-92527 GCF_000517525.1 Limulus polyphemus | reverse complement strand
CAAAGTAATTATACTTGGAATAAACATGCTTTATTAGCATATAATATGTAGTATATAGTCTATAGAACTTAATGAACACGTACTGACAGATCCTCTTATAGCAAAGTAATTATACTTGGAATAAACATGCTTTATTAGCATATAATATGTAGTATATAGTCTATAGAACTTAGTGCGTAGTATCTGGTAAATTCTACGTTGGAGAGATGTGGAGTTTTTTTGTAGGAAACGACCTGACCATTTGTCGATATACGTAGTTTTCGGATTATTTACGCATCAATCCTTCAATATTATGACATAAAGCACCCATCCTTATATATGTACCTACAAACACCACAATATTAAGCTGTTAATTAAATTTACAGCACGGTAAGATAACATTTAATGTAATCGATTTTTTTAGCTTGTTTAGAAGTTTGTTTGTATATTTTAGAATTTTTGCGCAAAGCCACACGAGGGCGTTTTCCGTTATATCCACCCTTAATGTTTAACTAACAAACTGAGGGCTGCCTGTTAGTCAACTGCACCAACTATTGGGCTACTCTCATCTGACGAAACTGTTGAATATAATAAAAATAAAAACCTTGCAGGAATTTTGGTTGTTTAAAATCTAACAAGGACATCCAAGGTTGCTCAGAAACCGTTGTTTCTCTTCACCCCACTCGCGGAAGTATGGTTTGAAATTTTACTTGAATGACGTAGGCGGTCAAACAAGTGGCTTAGAATTTGGATGACTGATTAATGATTGAAAGTTATTGACAAGTGGTTGGTTAAGTAAAACTATCGAGTGAATCGTACTTTGACAAGTGGTTGGTTAAGTAAAACTATCGAGTGAATCGTACTTTGACAAGTGGTTGGTTAAGTAAAACTATCGAGTGAATCGTACTTTGACAAGTGGTTGGTTAAGTAAAACTATCGAGTGAATCGTACTTTGACAAGTGGTTGGTTAAGTAAAACTATCGAGTGAATTGTACTTTTACTCTACAGAACACCTACGACCCCACGGATTCACTTTCTGACAGTGTCCGTGCGTGTGGTGCAGAACCTAATGGGGCCGCATGCTACATATGCAAAAAACATTTAATTTTTTCATGTAAGCAAGAAAATGTATTTGACATATATATAAGAAAATATGTGCATAGCAGAAAATTCTCGAACAAAATGGATCTTTATATTGTTTGTTTTTATTTCCAAACTCATTGTAGTTGTTGTTGTCTCTTTCTCCTGTTTTTTTTTAATTCTGTAATAACCCGCTACTGTAAACAGGACACCAGTAGCACGTGATGCTATATTTATACACCCTTCTACGCATGGGCGTCCGCAGAGAGTAACAAGGGTTGGCACTTGTCCCCCCTCACCCCTAGAAAATGAGAAACATAATTCTTTCTTTATTCATTCATCATATGTATATGAATTTTAAAGTTTTTCATTCATTTCACAATTTCACAATACTTATTACATTTAATTTTCAGTCGCCAGGTTTGTCAGCAACTTTATTTAAAGTCTCTAGATACTTACCCGGTAGCTAAATATTGAAAAACGCAGCTACCTTGCCGGCTTCATGTTAATTGGGCATGACAGTTGTTACTCGGGTCGTCAAAGAGACCGATGCGGTCTTGCCGACATCCACTGAACCCTCACTCAGTGTGATCGGGGACAGTCTGTTGCCTCCTGACTGTAAAACCGGCAGCATGTCATCAAAGGGACCGACGTAGTCTTGCCGATACTCCCCGAGACAACGTGGTCTGGGTCAACCTCCTGTCGATATAATACACACAAAAGTAACAAGCCTATTACCAGCAAGTTACTTCAGTTTTAGGAGAGACGTTCTGTCGATGTACTTCGTTGGAAGACATCAGGTCGTAAGGTAAGAAACACTTAAGCAATATATATATATATATATATATATATAAAACTATGTTTTTAAAAATGATGTTTTCGTTATGATTATGTTCAGAAGCGTATTCAAATCTTCAAACTACACGATGCATCTTTTTAGGGTTAACATTTGTGGTTTCTTGTTATAATATGTAATCATTCTAGAACGAAAAAAGCGTTATTTCTAGCTAGTTCCTAATTTTTTATGGTGTTTACGAGGTCGGTCAAATCGACTAAACCCATACAGAGATATGATGGTGAAAATAACAGACAAAATATAAAGTTTTTTTTTTCTAAACAAAAATGTTTGATAATTATCTGGAGGTTATAAAGATTTCGCCTATAAAATTTGACAATTTTTTGATGCAATAAAAGTATTTTTAATATTAAAATAAAAATTACTCTGGTTCTTGGACAGTCTCTTCTTATAATAGCGATCTTAAAATGAAACTAATAAAAATAAAACTACAATCTCGGAAACTGCATGTCATCCATATAAAACTAATAACAAACTGCATATAAAAGTATATATTCTCTTTATATGTAATTATTAAATAGGTAATATATTTTCCTGAATTTTAAATTAAAGCAAAACATACCTCGAGAATAATTGCAAACAAATTAATATTTTCATAACATATTTTATATGCACAAAGTAAATATCCAACCAGTAATGCAGGTATTTGTGTTTCGATCTGTTTGTTTCTTTCTAGTTAAGCACAAAGCTACACAAAAGGCTATCTGTGCTCTGCCCACCAAGGGTATCGAAACTCGGTTTCTAGCGTTGTAAGTCCGCAGACATCCCGCTGTGTCACTGGAGAGGGGCATTTCGATCCGAATACTTGTTAAATGATAAGTGTATGAATTTGTTATTTCCTAACATAAGCCCCACAGTGGCACAGTGGTTTTGATACCAGAGGTGGGCAGAGCAAAGATAGCCCTTTGTGTAGCTTTATACTTAAACGACAAACAAACAAAGAAATCGTAACATAATAAACAAAATATCATTACTTTTGGACACTCAGAAACATCAATGTTTCTACGTATATTTTGATATGAAAAATAATAAAAGAAACATAATATAACGCGGTGGTGTAGGAAGGAGTTCCAAAGTGGAGGTGCTTGGCTAGACATGCAGATTTTACAATGAGAGATTGAAAGTATAAGGAACTGCTTAAAGCAGCTTTAGTGCTGCCAGAGGCAGCTCAATCTAGGTGATTCGGGAGCATACCCTCCCCAGAAAATTAATATACTTTACAGTTGTTATTTATGTCAAATATGTAAAAGTTCCGAACGCCTCTATAATGTTCCTAAAAGTAACATCACAGGAGAAAGTGGGGGTAAGACGGTCCTCTTTTGTAAAACTGCCACCCCCGTATATATCAGAGTGAATTATAGGTAACTATTGTCGACGTGCCCCCTTGCATAAAAACACAATTTATAGATAGAAGTATATACGTACAGAGAAAGAGAGAGCTAACGTGAAGTCTGAATATCTGGAGCCAACGTTTTCTATCGATAGAAGTATATACGTACAGAGCAAGAGAGAGCTGACGTGAAGTCTGAAGATCTGGAGCCAACGTTTTCCATAAATAGAAGTATATACGTACAGAGCAAGAGAGAGCTGACGTGAAGTCTGAAGATCTGGAGCCAACGTTTTCCATAAATAAAAGTATATACTACAGAGCAAGAGAGAGCTAACGTGAAGTCTGAAGATCTGGAGCCAACGTTTTCTACACGATAGAAGTATATATGTACAGAGCAAGAGAGAGCTAACGTGAAGTCTGAAGATCTAGAGCCAACGTTTTCTACGGATAGAAGTATATACGTACAGAGCAAGAGAGAGCTAACGTGAAGTCTGAAGATCTGGAGCCAACGTTTTCTATCGATAGAAGTATATACGTACAGAGCAAGAGAGAGCTAACGTGAAGTCTGAAGATCTGGAGCCAACGTTTTCTATCGATAGAAGTATATACGTACAGAGCAAGAGAGAGCTAACGTGAAGTCTGAAGATCTGGAG
>NW_013668874.1:85496-87910 GCF_000517525.1 Limulus polyphemus | reverse complement strand
ATTCATTTTTCAAAGTGTTCTAATTGGTATTATATCATATACTGGTCTGATTGACAAAGTCAGTAACTGATTTTGTGATTAGTTTTATTTCTCTTTAGTCAAAATACAGAGCTTAACGGTTCTCATTAGGAAAACTAATTTCATAATACATAACTATGAGTTGCAAGTATTCCAGTGTATAACTACTCGAGGGTTACCTACGCATTCGTCCCTAATTTAGAAATGATAAGACTAGAGGAAAGGCAGCTAGTCAACATCGCCCATTGCCATCTCTTGGGCTATTCTTCACTATTAACCCTCATTCAATTCCTCGGCCCATAGATTTTCGACTCGAGCGCCCCAGCTACCACACCATGCCTAACATTATGAGTTTGAAAGTAAAATATTACTATTATTAAGGAAACGAATAATCTGATATCTTCAACCTGATAATATCTAATAATATCTTCAACCTGATAATATCTAATAATATATTCAACCTGATAATAACTAATAATATATTCAACCTGATAATAACTACTAATATCTCCAACCTGATAATATCTAATAATATATTCAACCTGATAATAACTAATAATATCTTCAACCTGAACGGCATTACGCAACATATGGTTGAACGGGAAGTCAAATGCCAAAAAGCTTAGGCACAGCCATTCCTGATTTATAACTGCTAAAAATGATAGAGAGAAAGAGTAACAGTCAGGACTCCCCGCCGCCTACGCGGTAACTCCCAACCAAACAGCTGTATTGGTTATCAGAATTATAAAGTCTCTACAGCTGAGTAGCGCGAAAGGTTTTCAGCGGCATATTGTGTCTCGAATCTTGGACCTTCCGATCCACAGTCTAGCACATTAAATATTAGATCACGCCCGGCCTTGGAAACAAGTCGGAAGTAAACGGTGTTGTTGATTGTTTGATTTAGAGCAAAGCCACATAGGGCTACGGGCTGTGTGCACCGCGAGGAATCGAACCCCGTATTTTAGCATTGTAAGTCCGTAAATTTACCGCTGTACCACCGGGAGAAGTAAACGGAATGAAAAGATAAAAAAACTTTTTTAATGCAAATTAATTTTTTTTATTCCATCCTTCTGTTTAACATCTCACAACTAAAAATGACGCATAACTTTCCAGTTGTATACTATATGCTAGTTGATTGGTTCTTGTCTGTATATTAACATTTCGTGTGAGGAACGTGCTCTTTGTCTACCTACTATTCTTGTCTCAAGTTCAGTTTAAATTTTGCAAATGTAGGATTATTAGTTGTGGGTACCGTTTTTGAATTCACCCCAATTATTTTTCTTTTAGTAAAATATGCGATTTTCTTTACTCTCAACATCACAGTTTCAATACCACCAGGCAACCAAAATTAGAGTCGTCTTTATCTTTGGGAGAATTGTATTGATTTCAGAAGATTGGTCATATTTTATGTTCTAAGAAAGTTGCGAAGTTAATTGGTACTAAACCATGAAAAGTTTAAGAAGGAATGAAGAGACAAAAAAAACAACAAGTTTTCTGTTCTTTAGTTGCATATTTAAGGCATTTGGAAAAAAAAGTAACACCATCTATCAAACATGTAAGTTATTTTATTTGTCTTGCCTAAAATATAGTGCCTCCAGTTTTTCATTTGACGCCAGCTTTTGCCCACCAACCGAAACTTATCATGTTGCAAAATCTCCCGTTTGTTACTGTTTTTGATAATATGAAATCTAGCTAAAATAGAATGACACTGTATCACAAGTCAAGTTTTAATTTATCGATAACATGAAATCTAACCAAAATTGATGACACGCTATCAGAAATTAAGTTTTAATTTATTGATAACATGAAATCTAACCAAAATAGATGACACGCTATCAGAAATTAAGTTTTAATTTAGTGATAACATGAAATCTAGCCAAAATAGATGACATGCTATCAGAAATTAAGTGTTAATTTATAGCCTAAGAGCTTAATTGATTAAATTGTGACCTTTACTCATGAATAGGGTTGTTATGACTTAATTGTAATTCATTCCTTTGCTAATATTTTTATTTGATAAAGTAGGTGGTGTAGCTAGACATCAATATAATTAATTCATTCCGTGGGTGATATTTTTATTTGATGAAGTAGATGGTGTAACTATACATCAATATAATTAATTAATTCCGTGGGTAATATTTTTATTTGATAAAGTAGATGGTGTAACTATACATCAATATAATTAATTCATTCCATGGGTGATATTTTTATTTGATGAAGTAGATGGTGTAACTATACATCAATATAATCAATTCATTCCGTTGGTAATATTTTTATTTGATGAAGTAGATGGTGTAACTATACATCAATATAATCAATTCATTCCGTTGGTAATATTTTTATTTGATGAAGTAGATGGTGTAACTATACATCAATATAATCAATTCATTCCGTAG
>NW_013668874.1:76080-84759 GCF_000517525.1 Limulus polyphemus | reverse complement strand
TTTATTTGATGAAGTAGATGGTGTAACTATACATCAATATAATTAATTCATTCTGTAGGTAATATTTGTATTTGATAAAGTAGATGGTGTAACATAACATTAATATAATTAATTCATTCCGTAGGTAATATTTGTATTTGATGAAGTAGATGGTGTAACTATACATCAGTATAATTAATTCATTCTGTAGGTAATATTTTTATTTGATGAAGTAGATGGTGTATTAATGGTCCAAGCTCATCTCATTTCTTGTCAGTTTCTTTTATCTTTTCTTTTTGGTTCCGTAATAAAACACGTTCTAATAGGGTGTCAAATACCTTTTAAACCTTGTACTAAAGAAGGCATTTAGATTATGTTTTTATAATTAATAACTTACTAACATAAGGGAATTCGGTTTAGAAGAGAATGACATGCTTTTTCAGACACCTTGGTTAATAAGTGTGTTGGTAAATGCTTCTTTTAGGCCCCTTGGTTAATAAGTGTGTTGGTAAATGCTTCTTTTAGGCCCCTTGGTTAATAAGTGTGTTGGTAAATGCTTCTTTTAGGCCCCTTGGTTAATAAGTGTGTTGGTAAATGCTTCTTTTAGACACCTTGGTTAATAAGTGTGGTGGTAAATGCTTCTTTTAGACACCTTGGTTCATAAGTGTGTTGGTAAGTGCTTCTTTTAGACACCTTGGTTAATAAGTGTGTTGGCAAGTGCTTCTTTTAGACACCTTGGTTAATAAGTGTGGTGGTGATTGCTTCTTTTAGACACCTTGGTTAATAAGTGTGTTGGCAAATGCTTCTTTTAGACACCTTGGTTAATAAGTGTGTTGGTAAATGCTTCTTTTAGACACCTTGGTTAATAAGTGTGTTGGCAAATGCTTCTTTTAGACACCTTGGTTAATAAGTGTGGTGGTGATTGCTTCTTTTAGACACCTTGGTCAATAAGTGTGGTGGTAAATGCTTCTTTTAGACACCTTGGTTAATAAGTGTGTTGGCAAATGCTTCTTTTAGACACCTTGGTTAATAAGTGTGGTGGTGATTGCTTCTTTTAGACACCTTGGTACAATAAGTGTGGTGTGATTGTCTTCTTTAGACTACCTTAGGTTAATACGTGTAGTTGTACAGTTTAATGACATGTTAATAAAAACGAAGGTCAAATTCCACTATACGATAAGAGCGAACTAAGAATTGGCGGTGGCTGCCTTCCTTCTAAGCCATAAGTAAAAATCAAGCCCATACCCAGGTCGGCTAGGGAGTTTCGAACGAACCCTCCACTCCTACCGGAGCCCATTAACCTTTATTTATTTTTTCTTTCTTTGACGACAATCTCTCATTATATAATTGCTTTTGTAACACTGTGCATACATACGGAAATAGCATACATACGGAAATAGCATACATACGGAAATAGCATACATATGGAAATAGCATTTCGATATTTATCAGAGGAAATTTACAATAAATGTTTATTTACAGTAATAATAAAGGAACCATTACATATTTCGGACCTTTTTTCATTTCTTCCCTGAGCACTAAAGTTACACATGAACCAAAAAAGCCCCCCCCCCCTTGTTTTGCTTAGCGCGAACATCTGAAACAAATCTAGGAATTTTTCCACAACTAATTTAGTGACATCAAGAAGTTCTTGGGAGAGAACGCCCCCCCCCCCCCATTAATATGATAGATGACTGTTTATACAACTTGAGCTTTATTAAGCAACAAGAAGTCTCAACTTTCAATATCCGTTGTTTTTCGTTATATCAATAAACATGCTCTATATAATATTTTTCACTTAGCTTATTCGCTTTATAGGTTGAGATGCATATTTTAAAACCAGGATGCTGTTTGCAGTGTTTGTTTGTTTGTTTTTTTTCAGATACAACGATAAAATATCCATTTTTTATGTGTTTTATCAGCTTATTTGTCCTGGATAATCAATCCCAAAGCGACTGTCAGGTTGAGCAAGGGCCCGGCATGGCCAGGTGGTTAGGGCGCTCGACTCGCAATCTGAGGGTCGCGAGTTCGAATCCCCGTCACACCAAACATGCTCGCACTTTCAGCCATGGGGGCGTTATAATGTGACGGTTGGTAAAAGAGTAGCCCAAGAGTTGGCGGTGTGTGGTGATGCCTTTTCTCTAGTCTTACACTGCTAAATTAGGGATGGTTGGCGCAGATAATCCTCGTGTAGCTTTGCGCGAAATTCAAAAACAAACAAACAAACAAACAAATTGATCAAGCATTAGATGAGCACAACGTTGTTATTTATCGTAATTATTTTACTTTATCAACAAAAGGCCTGTCACGAACGCAATATACGAATAAAAGAAAGCCTGATTATTACTAGAGGGCCCACATTCCAATCAGAGTAATTCGGCATCTAATTTGTTACATTTTGTTTTTTTCAACCGAAATTGTTGCTACTGTTGTTTTAGTATATATATATATATATACTAAAAACAACTAAAAAATACTAAATACTAAAAAATTATTTATACTAAAAATAACCACAACACTCATCTTTAGCCTTACTTGGTACAACTATTCTATAAATACCTAGGTGAACTATAGTTACCGAATTTATAACCACCATACTCATCTTTTGCCTTACTTGGTACAACTACTCCATGAACACCTAGGTGTAACTATAGTTACCGAATTTATAACCATCATACTCATCTTTAGCCTTACTTGGTACAACTACTCCATGAACACCTAGGTGTAACTATAGTTACCGAATTTATAACTTTTGAACAACTTCCTTAGTAAAATGTTAAACGAAAACAAAACAGCTTTATTGAATTCTGCAAGTTCCAGGTTTTAAATACTAAATAGGAACGTTTTGAACCAATAATTGTATGAATTCACATATAACCTCAGTAACTTTTACTAGAAACCAGAATGTTTATTTTATGGTAAGATTTGTAAGATCAATTAGTTCCCTGGTGGAACAGTGGGATAATTTTACGGGCTTACAACGTTAAAATCTGGGGTTCGATTCTCCGTGGTAGACACAGCAGATAGCCCAATGTGGCTTTGTTCTAAAAGAAACAAAGAAACAAACAAAAATCATTCTGCAAAAAACAAAAGAATGAATCTTAAAATGATAACAAAATTTACATTAGAAATATAACATCTTTAATAACTTTTATTTTCTAAATGCGTAAGTGCTTTATAAATGCTCTGTTCTCTAACGAACCCCAACATCGGAATTGGTTTTTATTATTAAAACAGTTTTCAAGGGTAAATGTATCTGTTAAGACCAATCAGTTTAACATTGTTTCCGATACACTTCATTTAAGTTATTTTTAGTTTAGGGCATTCCGTATAGTTCCTCAAACTTGGTTTAATTTCTATTCGATCTTGAAGTTCTTTGGTGCATGTTCGTAATTGTTTTTCATATTTTCTGAACAAATTAATAATACTTCTTCTGTTAACACCTGATAGTCAAATACATATGTCTATATACATCAATATTCTGCACCTTATTTGATACCTGGGCTAAGGGTCTACGTCAGAGACACCCAGGTTGCCATCCCTAATTCATAGCTGCTGACCAGAGGGGAAAACAACCAGTGAGAAGCTTCTGTTTAATACTTGGCTACCCATACTAAATAACACGCTTGACAGTCACAGTTATAACGCTACACAGCTGAAACTGTGGAGCATATTTAACGACATATTCCGGTTCGAACTTTGGCCATGACGGTACGCAGCCCGACACGCTAATCACTAGGCCATGCTCTGCTTATGAATAATCTTATGCTTGTTTAGGGTTTTGGTTGTAATATACATACAGAAAGTCACCCCCTCCCCTTCATTTAAAGATTTCGCCAGGATCATTGCTTTCGTTCTCCACTTGGGACGAGAGTGACTAAGTAGTTAGAGTGTCGAACCGTGGATCTGAGAATTTCAGATTCGCGTCACGTTTCCGCCAAAAATGCGCTTTTCATATTGTGTCTGTGTGTGCGTTGTAAGAACGATGTTCAACTCCAACTATTCCATTAAAGTAGCCCAACAGATGGTTCTGGGTGCTGTTGACTAGCTGCCTTCCCTCTAGTTTATCAGTTCAAAATTTAGACAACTAATGCAATGTAGCTTTGCAAG
The DNA here is from genome assembly GCF_000517525.1 of Limulus polyphemus. NCBI lineage: Eukaryota > Metazoa > Arthropoda > Merostomata > Xiphosura > Limulidae > Limulus > Limulus polyphemus. The sequence continues at coordinate 80,670 of NW_013668874.1, read as the reverse complement.
AAACAAAGAAAATTCTAGCTATACTTAAAACCCCGTCACAAGGGAAGCCAACAAGCAACAGAAAAGTGTGTACTGGATATTTTATTATGATCATTCTGGAAGTTGCCCTTAAATAGGGGTCTTTGAATAGTGAAGGAGAAGAAATCACACAAGACATATGCTACATCAAAAAACTGGAATGGGATATTTGATGTTCGTCCGTTTTTGACGTCGACGAGACACTGACTGGACATGTTTTTTTTTTTTACTTTTTTACAGTTGCATATTGGCACGGAAGAAATTGAATTTGCAAAACACATAAAAGGGCACGCGATTTCAGCCATCCCACTGCACATTCGATATCAGGAAATAACTCGACAGACGGATAATTGCGTGACTTTTACGCTTCCCTGAATTTACATTGAGGGAGGAGGAGGGGATATAAACACCAATCTCTTGTTTTTGTCGCATTTCCAAAACAATCTAATAGGTTTGAACTGAGGATTCGCAAGTAAAATGCCTCAGAAGGTGAACGATTTGGTTTGTTCCCTAAACAAAGCCACATTAGGCTATCTGTTGTGTGCACCGCATGGGATCGGACCCGGATTTTAGCGTCGCAAATCCGTAAATTTACCGCTGTCTCATCGGGTGACGAAGGTAGGTGAAAGTGTGGCATTATGTTCCCCCGGTGGAACAGCGATAAGTCTACCGATTTACAACGCTAGAATTAGGGGGTTCGATCCCTCTCGGTGGACATGGCAGATAGCCTGATGTGGCATTGATATAAAATACACACACACCAGTGACATTTTGTCACAATATTAGTGATACATATTACAAATAACTGTAAGAAAAAATGTTCAGAACTTTTGGATGACACTGTTCATGGATCACTTTTTTTATTATTATTCAGGCTACTCTGGCTTACTGTTATTTGGATCACACTGTTCATCGATCACTTGTGGTTTTTTTTTATTCAGACAACTCTGGCTTACTGTTATTTGGATCACACTGTTCATGGATCACTTTTTTTATTATTATTCAGGCTACTCTGGCTTACTGTTATTTGGATCACACTGTTCATCGATCACTTGTGTTTTTTTTTATTCAGACAACTCTGGCTTACTGTTATTTGGATCACACTGTTCATCGATCACTTGTTTTTTTTTATCCAGCCTATTCTGGCTTACTGTTACTTGAAAGAAAACAAAAACACAGTTGCAGTGTCACCAAAATTGCTTCTAGGAATACTAAAGTCAGTGCAAGATTTTTGTATATTTGTCCTTTCCGTCTGTAATAGAACCTTTATACAATAAACCAAAGCATCTTGGAAAAGAAAGTAATTTCACCTACCACAAAAATAACTTTTGGCTCTTTTGTTTCATTTACTGACAACGAAATTAATGTTGGTCCCAAATTACAAATTCTGAGATTGAAAAAATATTTTTTTTTGATCGAGAGAAGGCATATTTAAAACAGGAAATGATTACTTATCATAAAAAAAATCCATGAACATATGGAACGTTTCGTCACAAACCAGACAGAAAGTCCGACGTATTACATTCACTTTAATCCAAGTTTCATTCTTATTGATCACCTAACCACATTATAGGCTTACTGACCTTTTTTTGAATTTATTTACTTGAATAAAACCTAGACAACATAGGCTCGTGCAAGATAAATAAAAAAACCAAACAACAAATAATATTGTAATCAAGCACAAAGCTGCACAATGGGCTATCTGTGCTTTGCCTACCACGGGTATCGAAACCCGGTTTCTAGCGTTGTAAGTCCGTAGACGTACCACTGTGGGCACTAGTTTTTGTTACTGAATTATCCTAAATGTACCACAATAGAGTAAAAAAGATTGAATTTAATTTCTTCTTCTTAATCATGTGAGGTTAAACTGGATGGACTGTGTAACCCCAATACAAATTGGGTCTTACTTTTGCCAGTACCTCTAAAAACCAGAAGACATTACATGATGCCCCCATTTATGATTTATGCTCCTGTATTAGATGTTTGTATTGTGGCTGCAATTTTTTATTTCTCTCATGACTTTACAGTTAATTGTATTTCGTCTAAAATTTGTATATGCTCCATTAGATTCGCATTATCCTTCCTTCTGATGTATTCTCTTTTTCTAATTTTTAGCTTTTCTTTATACATATGTAAATGTATATAAGACAACACTGAAACATCGGACTTTTTTCCTTTACTTTTATTAATTTCTTCTACCGGTTTCGTGACTTCATAGGTCACTCTTCAGTAAATAGTTTTACTGTGAATCTATAACCTAAAACATACAATAACCTAAATTAAATACATATACTTTCCAAATGTATAAATATATAATAAAGTCCATGAATAAATTAAGTACATTACAAATGTTCAAGAATAAATAAAATTAGTCAATATATTTTTTAATTAAACTATTATTCTAATTATTATTATTATAGAAATACAATTTATTTATCAAATAATTTCATATACTTTTATTTACTTTTTCTTTCCAGTTAGTCTTAGTAACTGTTTTCACGGTTTAACAGTTCCTACTGACCTTACACAACCAGTTACTTCTGCCCTCTTACTACAACTTATTTATAAACAATTGAACGATATAAAAGTTTACTGAAAAATGGGAAGTTTAAATACAAGAAAAATTAAATAATTTTGTTGATCAATTTGAGATTATATTAAGAAAAATAGAAAAATATTCTATTTTAAGTAATTGAGAAATTGGGTATTTTTATGAATTCCTAAAATCCATAAATAAAAATAGATTAATGAATTATTGTTCGAAACATAAAGTGAATATATTCATATTGGAAAAACTTCACAATATTCCAGGAAGACCGATTGTAGGAGGAAATAAAAAAATTTACTGAACATTTAAGTGACCTTTTAGACATATTGTTAAAACCCTTTTTTTTTAATTTCGTATTCCTGGTCTTATTAGAGATGATTTTAAATTTGTTAAAAAGTTGCCAAGAAAATTAGAAGAAAATCTGAGTTTTATTTCTTTAGATGTGGTGGCTATGTATCCAAGTCTTGAACATGACTACAGACTTAAAGCTGGGGAAAGTTTTCTAAATAAATATGAAGAATTAATTCATCCCAAGTTTAATAAAGGTTTAGATATATTGAGACACAACTCATTCACCAAATATCAAACATCACAATGGGACTTTTCAAATTACAACTATTTAATATACCACCTAATTATTTTGAAAGTAATTTTTTTGCTCGGGTAAGAACTTTTTGAAAAAGATTTTTAGACTGTTGTTTTGTAATATGAAAAGGTACTCAAGATATTAATAAATTTGTTGGAATTTTAAATTCAATAAAACAAGAAAAATTAGTTTATCTTCGAAAGAAATAATAAAGGCTTGTCATTTTTCGATGTGTTTGTAAGTGTTTCACCAGAAAAAGAAATTGTAACTGATATTTTTTATAGAACCACAAACTCTCATCAATACGTATATTTATTTTAGTAATCATCCCAAACATATAAAATTAAATATTCCTGTAAATCTTGCAAGTAGATTATATCCTTTGGTTCTGATGAAGAAACGAGAGTTGAAACGAGAGTTAAAACGAGAGTTAATAGATTATTAGAATTAAACAAATTTTTAGTTCAGTATCTGGAGAAAGTTTTATCAATTGCTAAGAATAACTATTAATAAAAACAACAACAACATTTAATTAGAGACATTAGTGAATCTAAAGAGAATATTACACTTTTCGTTGTGATTAATTGTCCTAATATACATATTGATATTTCATTTGTTAATACACAATTAAAACAAATAATAAACGTATTTTACCAAGAAGACAAAAACTAAAAATTTTATAGATTATGGAATAAGCCTAAAGAAAGAGATTTTTTTATGTAATTTAGGTTATATGAAATCTGCCAAAACAAAAAAGAACGATAACAAAGACACTTTCTTTTTTATTAATAATTAATTTAATTACAATTCTAAGAACGTAATATATCTTTCATGATGTGTACATTGTGGTGAATTACATATTGGTGAAACCGATAATTTAAGATTAAGGATAAATGCACATAAATTCAATGTTAGAATAAAGCCCACTATATGTCAGTAAACATTTTAATGAATGTATTTCAAACAAATTAAAATACTATAAAAACCATATTTCATGTTTTCACTTTTGGGGAATGTAATGTAATGCATAAAAGATTATATTCGATTGTGTTTTGGCGCCACTTTAAATAGATAGTAGTAAGAGGTCAGAAGTAACTGGTTGTGTAAAGTCAGTTACTAAGACTAACAGAAAAGAAAAAGTAAATAAAAGTATATGATAAATAAATTGTATTTCTATAATAATAATTAGAATAATATTTTAATTAAAAATATATTGACTAATTTTATTTATTCTTGAACATTTGTAATGTACTTAATATATACATGGCTGTATTATATGCTTGTATTAGGTCGTGAAGAAATTAATGTCGCGTTTTGGAACACTTTAATTAACCACCACACAAAAACGTACATCAGGTGTAATAGTTAAACGAACCGCCTAAACGTAACGTTAGTGTAGTCTATATCATGTGTAAAGTTTAGTATACTCTAATCCCTT
>NW_013668874.1:66496-75255 GCF_000517525.1 Limulus polyphemus | reverse complement strand
AGATTACCATCTTTTTCGTTCGCTGCAACACCATCTTAATGGGAAAACGTATACAAATGTATAAGGTGTTAAGGAGGACATCGACATGTTTTTAGCTTCAAAGCCAAGTGATTTCTTTAATTAGGGCATTAACAACCTGATTGTAAGATGGAAAAGCACCATCGATAAGAATGGAGACTATTTCATTTAATAAATGTTTTATTTTTAAAATATAAAAGTTGTTCGGGTTTTTTCATCTAAAAAAAGCTACATTAATTTCTTGACGACCAAATACATTTGTAAAGTATGTGTATTTAATTTAGATTATTTATGTTTAGTTGAAAAGCAGTATTTGTATATTTTTGTTATGGATTCTCAGTAAAACGTTTCCTGAAGAGTGACCTTTGAAGTCACAAAACCGGTAAATAAATTTAAAAATTCATCATCTTTGTTGTGATTAGTTGATGAGCCTTAAAATGTAGTTTCTAGTCAAAGACATAATAATATATTTTATTGTCATAGTTAATGTTTCGTGTATAGTTTAACTTCTTTCAATCGTACACATGTAATATTTTACACCAATCATTACAATTAAACAACATCTTTAATATTGTATTTTAACCTCATAAAGTTAACATTTCTGAGAATGTATGAAATTTGTGACACACAAAGTTTTAAGTCAGATATGGTGTTTTAAAGGAATTATAAATAAAACAAATGAATTTGTATATTTTTATTGTATAAGTACATACATTACATTCGGATTGTGCAGGGTAGGCAAGAATAAATTTTTGTATTCTAAATACTATTTATTTAAACACTACTATTTTTCTATCTAAAAATTCGGAGTTCGATTCCTGTAATGTACAGAGCATAGTTAACATATTCTACATCTTTGTGTTTAATTATATAAATATCAAACCTATGTGTATATTTTAATACTGTAGTCAGAAGTAAAAAAAAGACGTATTCATTAAACACAGTTCCTCAGTGGGTGAACAGTAATTTTACGGACTGACAACGTAATACACGGTTCCTCAGTGGGTCAACAGTAATTTTACGGACTGACAAAGTAATACACGGTTCCTCAGTGGGTCAACAGTAATTTTACGGACTGACAACGTAATACACGGTTCCTCAGTGGGTCAACAGTAAATTTACGGACTGACAAAGTTATACACAGTTCCTCAGTGCGTCAACAGTAAGTCTACGGACTGACAATGTTATACACAGTTTCTCAGTGGGTCAACAGTAAGTTTACGGACTGACAACGTTATGCACAATTCCTCAGTGGGTCAACAGTAAGTTCACGGAATGACAACGTTATACACAGTTTCTCAGTAGGTCAACAGTAAATTTACGGACTGACAACGTTATACACAGTTCCTCAGTGGGTCAACAATAAATTTACGGACTGACAACGTTATACACAGTCCCTCAGTGGGTCAACGGTAAGTTTGCGGACTGACAACGTTATACACAGTTCCTCAGTGGGTCAACAGTAAGTTTACGGACTGACAACGTTATACACAGTTCCTCAGTAGGTCAACAGTAAGTTTACGGACTGACAACGTTATACACAGTTCCTCAGTGGGTCAACAATAAATTTACGGACTGACAACGTTATATACAGTTCCTCAGTGGGTCAACAGTAAAGTTACGGACTGACAACGCTAAAATTAAATGTTCGATGATTCCTCTTGGTGGACAGAGCGCAAATAGTCTATCATGTAGCTTTGCGCTAAAACATACTGGCATTATATATAATTACGTTCAAAGTGTACTTGTAATTCGTTTGATTTTAGCACTTTATACAGGAAACTATACCGTTGTTTTTTAATTAGAGCCTTTAATACTATTTCTCATAAACTAATGAATACTATTAGTGTTATTTTGACGTACAATTCGCAACATAAAAGTGTGAAGGTTTTTCTTATCATTTTGTTGTTTCAGTAGCTCACTATTCTACAAACTTATCTTCTATTTTATGAACATTTGTTTTTAATTCATTATATTAAGCCAGAAAATAATAGCTTTTCGATTTCAGACAAATTGAAATTTTTTCAATTCTTAGATGAAGCGGGCCAATAACTTGTAAACGAATTGAACTCTTCAACAATATTAGTCGAACTGTTAAAAACATTGTTAGCAAGTCAATAACTCGTTGACAAACTGAATTCTCCAACAATATTAGTCCAACTGTGTAAAACATTGTTAGCAAGTCAATAACTCGTTGACAAACTGAATTCTCCAACAATATTAGTCCAACTGTGTAAAACATTGTTAGCAAGTCAATAACTCGTCGACAAACTGAATCCTCCAACAATATTAGTCCAAATGTTGAAAACATTGTTAGCAAGTCAATAACTCGTCGACAAACTGAATCCTCCAACAATATTAGTCCAAATGTTGAAAACATTGTTAGCAAGTCAATAACTCGTTGACAAACTGAATTCTCCAACAATATTAGTCGAACTGTTAAAAACATTGTTAGCAAGTCCATAACTCGTTGACAAACTGAATCCTCCAACAATATTAGTCCAAATGTTAAAAACATTGTTAGCAAGTCAATAACTCGTTGACAAACTGAATCCTCCAACAATATTAGTCCAAATGTTAAAAACATTGTTAGCAAGTCAATAACTCGTTGACAAACTGAATCCTTCAACAATATTAGTCCAACTGTGTAAAACATGGTGAGCAGGTAAATAATTCGTTTACAAACTCAATTTAAAATTGAATAAACTAATGAGACAGAATTCAGTGCTTATTATTTACATTTAGATATATTCTACTGATGATGTGGCCAATAGTATTGTATTTTATAAAAGATTTAGATTTAGCAACTTTTTTTTTTACAACAGCCAAGTTCTAGTTTTAATAACTGAAGAATTTCGACACTTAGTATCGAGTCATAATAAGGTCAAAGTTGCATCCACAAAACGTAAATCTATGTTCATTTCATAGTGTTGTCCCATATACTTTCTTTAAGAAACCTATCGTTTCACAATTAAAAACATTCAGAATAGCTTCTAATATTTAGGTCTTGAGTTTAAACAGATTGCAATGTTTGGAAATCGTAAAAGGTTTGTAGGTAATTTTATAATTGGGGTGAAATTTATTTACTAAGTTGTGTCATTTCACAGTCGACGAATTGAATTCTTAAATTAGAAACACAATAAAAAAAATCTACCTAAGATAATTATTGGACCTTGTCAATAGAAAACACTCGATACCGATAGCAATCATAAGTGTGCAGATATATGTGTAATAACAATCACTCCTAATGCGATCGCCCTATTGTATGGTGAACAAAAAAGTAACTTATTGTTTGAACTCGTCAACTGAGTTGAAACCACAAGAAGACAATTAATAAAAATCAATTTGGTCAAAAGGAAAGTTTAGTTGTTCGGTTTTGATGACGACTCTTTTTTTTTTTAATAACCTACGTTCAGGTTAGATGTTTTGTGAGTTAGGGTTTCTAACTTTTTTTTCGTTTTTCCATCACTATACTTTATTATATTAAAATTTAAATTCTTTTATCTTTCATAGTCGACCCTAACGTGACAGTTGGTTTATCCAGGATCTTTTCTAAGTCTCCGAGAAGCCTCACAGTCAGCATTTAACCATTTGGTTTCTTACACTTCACCTACTTAATGTAGTTCATACCATACCAGTCGTTGTTCGTGAAAACCAGTGACATAAATAGCACTTAGACCATTGCTGTATATGTCGTATTACAATCGGTCTGATGAGCATAGGAAAGTTCCTGTCAAGCTAATACCTTATCTTCGTGCAGAGAAATATACACCAACCATTATTGTAGACTCGCGTATGGATTGGATATCTATTTAGTTTGTACACATTTCAATCATTCTTCTCTTGTGTAATTTTTTGTTAAAGCTTCATTTTACCGAAACGTTCCTCAGTTGATGTTTAATACTACCATTCAAGCTTACTGTCCTGAAACTCACGAGAAGTAACACAAGTTTGCGTCTTTCTCTAAATCTCTATTTCTGAATCTTTTTCATACTTTCTCTATTTCTCTGACAAAGCGTTACTAATCCTCTTTCAATAGTATGAAACGATATTTTGTTCTTAATCTTTATATGCCTCTGTTATCGATATCGATTTACAAGCCTTGAAAGATGGTGCAATCTTTATTTTTTTACTTTTGTTGAAAACCAACCCTAAATAAAAGAAGACTGAATGAAAGAATTTTCCTTTCTTTTCAACTTAATCTAACCGACAAAAGAAGATTTAAAAAGTTTTTATTTTATTTCCACGGTTTTATCTCCATCTAATCACATTTCATTTCATTCACTTTCATCTTGCTGATTAGGATTAGATCAGTCAAGTGTTACTTAGTTGGAGCGTTAACTTTTTTAAATTGACATAAATGTTTGTTTTTTATTCATTTTACTTCTCATAAGTTCCACACAAACATACGTATGTGTGTTTTCACTCAAATATAAAATTCAAATCTCGTATTTCGCTCCAACTTTAACCCCCCCCCCCAAAGTTATTTGAACAACATGCAAAGAAAAAAATGTGTTTTACTTCAATAACTAATATTCTTTCAAGTTATGTTTGATTGCCATAAATAAGATATTCACATAGGTAATAAGGATAGTAAAATATATTTGCGTAGATACATATAAATAAATAAACGGGGACCGACAACGATGTATATTTACTTACGTCTGTAGATACCGCTGAACATTATTTTGGCAACACGATTTATGTTTAAGTTCTAGAATATCTATAATGCTGTTATGCACCGTATTTGAGTCGTGAAATCAAAAGTGAATGATGTGAAGAATTATTGATGTCTTTTTTTTTTCAGTTATTTGTTCTTCTTCAACGTTTTGAAAGCTTCTTAAAGTTTTTCGTGTTTATTGAACTGCAATGGTTCTTAATAAATCAGAGTCGTTGGCGTTTTTTTTTTGTGATCTGATTTTTTTTTTCACACTTCTGTTTCTGAAATTTCAAGGAAAACAATGTAACTTTGAAATAGAAAAAGAGTTGAGAATGTTGTGTTCTTCCTTCAGTTCTTCCTTCAATTCTTCATTTAATATAATAGACATTTCATAAATACTTTCATGGATTTCCCAATAACAGAAAAATTACCTTAATATAAACTGAAGATTAAAATTCAAAACAATACGTTTCTATTTTCTTCAACACTGGGTCTCAATCTGAAGGTCGTGGGTTCGAATCCCCATCACACCAACCATGCTCGCCCTATCAGCCGTTGTGGCGTTATAATATTACGGTCAATCCCACTATTCGTTGGTACATCAGTTGCCCCAGAGTTGGCGGTGGGTGGTGATGACTAGCTGCCTTTCCTCGTGATATCCCTCGTGTAGCTTTGCGCGAAATTCAAAACTGTGGCTAAGGGTTATCCCGTAGCTTATAATTCATCAAAACCGAATAAATCTAAAATACACATCAGCTTGTGATAAGGGGAAAAGGTTGAAGTAGATGTGTTGATATTTTTCACGAACATTGAAATTAACTTTTTATGCTTTTATGAATGAAAACTAGAGTCTGAACACTAATTTTTTTATCATATTCCATTCATATATAGGTTCTTATATTTATACACATCGCTATTTTCTGAAGTTCCAGAGCTTTATTGAGTTCTAGCTCCAAAGCTGCTGTGAAAATCATTAATTGTAGGTAGGGATCACTTATTCATTTTAAATGGAACATGAGATCCTTCTTTATCACCCTCTGGTGGCTCAATGGTAAGTCCGAGGATTTATATCGCTAAAAATCGGGTTTCAATATTTGCGCAGCACAGATATCCCATTGTGTAGTTTTGTGCTTAAAAACAAAGAAACTTTTATTCCCCCTGTTGGTTCAGCAGTAAAATCCAAGGACTTGTAACACTAAAAATCGGGTTTCAATACTTGCGCAGCACAGATATCCCATTGTGTAGTTTTGTGCTTAAAAACAAAGAAACTTTTATTCCCCCCTGTTGGTTCAGCAGTAAAATCCAAGGACTTGTAACACTAAATATCGGATATCAATACTTGCGCAGCACAGATATCCTATTGTGTAGTTTTGTGTTTAAAAACAAAGAAACTTTTATTCCCCCCTGTTGGTTCAGCAGTAAAATCCAAATACTTGTAACATTAAATATCGGATTTCAATACTTGCGCAGCACAGATATTCCATTGTGTAGTTTTGTGTTTAAAAACAAAGAAACTTTTATTCCCCTCTGTTGGTTCAGCAGTAAAATCCAAGGACTTGTAACACTAAATATCGGATTTCAACACTTGCGCAGCACAGATATCCCATTGTGTAGTTTTGTGTTTAAAAACAAAGAAACTTTTATTCCCCCCTGTTGGTTCAGCAATAAAATTCAAGGACTTGTAACACTAAATATCGGATTTCGATTAATTTAAGTTTAGATACCCGTTCTAATAAACAAAATTTTCTTCCTATAACCCACTGCAAAATATTGCTCAAAATGAATATTCAATATGGGTGAGATAACTCGAGCCTGTTTAAATTTCCAATACGTCAACCGTAATCATCTATAGCTGATTTTTTTTTTTTAATTATAAGTCGAATGAAATTTTAAGAACGTGTGTTTTAAATGTAAACCAGTAATCTCTAACTCGTGTACTTTGCTGTAGGCAGAAGACCCTTTATTTAGCAAACTAAAAACATAATACAAATCTTTGACTGCCTTCAACGAGAAATTTTTCAAAGTGCTTTTCAGATTCCTTCGTCTTTGAAACTCGTCAATAAAACCCCCATTTGACGATTTGAATAAACAGCTTTTATACAGCATAAAACGGTGAAACCCAAGGGACAGCAGAAAACTGAGCTATTATAGACTCATCTGCTCTTCCTCTATGAACTGGATTTCATGTTGGAAGCTAAAGTTTATTCTTGAATACCTATCTTAATGACGCTTTAACACGTTCAGTATGTATAAAACTTTTAGTGACGTCATTTAAATTACATGTAGACAATTACACGGATATGTTTTTTGGGGTTAACTAGGTTGTCTTATGTTTCACCATCAACTTCAATGCCAGTTCGTGGTTAGACTGAAGATTTTGTAATGGACTTTCGATTGGTCTTTAAGGAAGCGCTGGGACCAACAATATAATGAACTGAAATGCATTTTTTTTACTACAGTATTTCGCTTATTTTCTCTGTTCTGTTGTTTTTTTTCAGCGAAAAGTTACACAATGGACTATTTGCGCCCTGTCCACCAGGTGAAATCTAACCCAGGATTTTAGCGCTAGAAGTCCATAAACTTACTACTGACGTTTTAAAATTAATTTCATAGCTTCGTAGAGCAATGAGTGGTATTGATATGTTGCCACGCTAAACCTTCGGGATAAGAATTATATCCTGCGCTATGCTAACCATAAAGATGCCGAAAATTAATTGAAAAGTTTAGTTTGCTATGCTAATAGTTAAAAAAAAATCTATACTTTTTTTTAATCTTTTCTAAAAGTTTGAAAAACGAAGATTTAGTGATGATGTTAACATTAAGCAAAAAAATAAAAAAATATGCAATAACCTCCAACACCAAAGGCTTTGTTGAATTGAAGGATAACCTTGATATTCATGAATAACTACTGAAAGATTCAGTTCTTAAGATGAACCATAATGGTTCGCGGAGCATCTGTCATTTGTTCAGTTAACAGAAATAAGTAATCTAACTTCGTATTCTAAATACAGTATAGTTCGAAAAATTAAAATTTGATGACCAGAATGCAACACCATCCAACATGTCGCTTCCAGAAATTGGCTCTAACAATTAATTGAAATAAATTATCATGTCTGAAGTTTTCAACAGTAAGTCATTCGTAATCACAAGTTTACAATTCGAATCATATGTTTTGTCATCTAATTGATTAATTTACCTCGGAGATATACCATTATAGTTACAAGTCATTTAAAGATTAAGCCTACTTCTGAAGCTATTTTTACATAGTTTTTCCTGACTTACTGGACTTACCACATTTCTTTATTAATGTACGAATGAATAAATAAGCTTAAGTTTGATGTATCACTTCACATAATGAGTTTATATTGTTCATTGGTTTAGTTTTGACAATTAAAGCACCGTGATATATGAAGTATTTTATTCCTGACTGTCATAAACGGCTGATTCAACCAGTGGTGTGAAACTCTGTAACGTGGAGGTTCTCTGTGTACAGAAGATGATTTGCCGTTACACTACACAACAAGCTTCATGAATCATGACATCAGATTTTCTGTTGTTGTTTTAGGACAAAGCTACACAAAAGGCTATCGAAGTGCTGTCCACCGAGGGGAATCGTATTACGGATTTTAACTTTTTAAGTCCTCAAGTTTACCACTGACCTATCGGGGGAATCACAGAATCCAGTGATTAATCTTGGTAGTCAGGCAGGGACTTCATTAGCAGGGTTAGTTGCAACCAATTGTTGCATCACATTACCCACAGTGTTTGTATGTATAAGTTGGTCGACAGGAGGTTCTTGTACATGTAGCACATTACCCACAGTGTTTGTATGTATAAGTTGGTCGACAGGAGGTTCTTGTACATGTAGCACATTACCCACAGTGTTTGTAGCTATAAGTTGGTCGACTGGAAGTTCTTGTACATGCAGCACATTACCCACAGTGTTTGTAGGTATAAGTTGGTCGACTGGAGGTTCTTGCACATGTAGCACATTGCCCACAGTGTTTGTAGGTATAAGTTGGTCGACTGGAGGTTCTTGCACATGTAGCACATTGCCCACAGTGTTTGTAGGTATAAGTTG
>NW_013668874.1:63299-65629 GCF_000517525.1 Limulus polyphemus | reverse complement strand
ATAAACATTGGAATAAGGGTATAATCAACCAGTAGTAAACATTGGAATAAGGGTATAATCAACCAGTAGTAAACATTGGAGTAATGGTATAATCAACCAGTAGTAAACATTGGAATAAGAGTATAATCAACCAGTAGTAAACATTGGAATAAGGGTATAATCAACCAGTAGTAAACATTGGAATAAGAGTATAATCAACCAGTAGTAAACATTGGAATAAGAGTATAATCAACCAGTAGTAAACATTGGAATAAGGAAGATTCTTGCACATGTAGCACATTACCCACAGTGTTTGTAGGTATAAGTTGGTCGACAGGAGGTTCTTGCACATGTAGCACATTACCCACAGTGTTTGTAGGTACAAGTTGGTCGACAGGAGGTTCTTGCACATTTTTGTTACTTACAGTGTATGAACAACATTTTCTTTTCCAAACTTTTTGAGGGTTTTTGTAGAATCTTAACTGCTACATTGGGGCCGATGACCTTTATAAATCCTAAGCAAGAATACATCATAAGATCACATGTAGCTTTAATGAAGATGCTGCCCTGAATATTTTAGTAATGTGTTTCAAAGGTTTCTCGTTATGCAACATACAAGTTGAAGTTATTTAAACACCTACCAGGGAGACAAACAAGTTATGTACAAATGAAAATGTATATATTTTTTCTACAAAGAAATGAAGCATTTTCAATTTCTATTATGTGTTTCGTCGCTGAACGAAATTGATGGATATTGTTTCGTCCACTGTACTCTCTGTAGAGTAAGTTAATAGGATGTTCCAGGAAATGAATCTAAAGACGGAAATACCAAAATTGTGAAAATGAAAAAAAAATTATAAATTCAGAATAATCTCCATTTTCCAGTAGATAGTTTACAGAATTTCTGGGAAATAAAAAACACCTCTTTCGATAACCTTCAAATAACCCACAACATTAGAGTGAAAATATAAGAGAAGATGGAACCAGATAATCCCTTAGGGTTTCCATCTTTGTAGACTATTGTAGACTTTGTAGAAGATGTAATATTTGAAAAAGTTTTATTATTTGAGATTTATTATAACGTCATATTTTACTTTTTTACAATCTTTTAAAACATTTTCGATGTCTTTCATTTTTTCAAAGTTTAACCAATAATGTTTTGTTAATAAACTAAAGTTAATTATATCATATCATCTACTTCTGATATATATTTAAAAAGCCTTAGATATTTTAATACCTGAAATTTCATCAAACGTATGTATGATAAAATCACTTAACAAAAATTTATGAAAGGTGTATTCAGATTTTTTTTTTATAAGTTTTATACATATTTAAATTTTTAATCTCTTCATTGTGTATTATTAAACACTGAATTCATTTCTTTAATAGATGTGTGTGAAAACTCGCACGAATGTCGTCCTAATCTTTAAATGTATTGTAATGTTTAAATCCAGACGTTTTTTATAGACACTTTTTAGTAAGCCCATTAAATTAATTAAGGGAACATCGAATACAGACGTTTTTTATAGACACTTTTTAGTAAGCCCATTAAATTAATTAAGTGAACATCGAATACAGACGTTTTTTATAGACACTTTTTAGTAAGCCCATTAAATTAATTAAGTGAGCATCGAATAAAAATTATTCCTTATAGCATTAGTTGTCCAGTTAAAATTTCATAGTTTAGAGGTTAATTCTTTAATACTAATAAGAGCTAGATTGAGCCTGCAGTTAACCAAAATTTTATTATTAGGAACTTTTCAATATTATAACGTATAGTTTATATCCTGGGAAGCAGTGTTTACTACTTGATTATACCCTTGTTCCAATGTTTACTACTGGTTGATTATACTCTTATTCCAATGTTTACTACTGGTTGATTATACTTTCTTGCACATGTAGCACATTACCCACAGTGTTTGTAGCTATAAGTTGGTCGACACCTCCTGTCGACCAACTTATAGCTACAAACACTGTGGGTAATGTGCTACATGTGCAAGAACCTCCAGTCGACCAACTTATACCTACAAACACTGTAGGTAATGTGCTACATGTGCAAGAACCTCCAGTCGGCCAACTTATAGCTAAGAACACTATGGGTAATGTGCTACATGTGCAAGAACCTCCAGTCGACCAACTTATAGCTACAAACACTATGGGTAATGTGCTACATGTACAAGAACCTCCAGTCGACCAACTTATAGCTACAAACACTATGGGTAATGTGCTACATGTACAAGAACCTCCAGTCGACCAACTTATAGCTACAAACACTGTGGGTAATGTGCTACATGTACAAGAACCTCCAGTCGACCAACTTATAGCTACAAACACTGTGGTTAATGTGCTAC
>NW_013668874.1:57055-62664 GCF_000517525.1 Limulus polyphemus | reverse complement strand
CCAATGTTTATTACTGGTTGATTATACTCATATTCCAATGTTTATTACTGGTTGATTATTCTCCTGATAAAAGAATACAAACGCATAAAATCGTGAGTAACTGTTTCACTTGCTCATCGAACGTATTACTTCTTAAAATATGGAATGAGTCCAAAAACATTAGTGAGTGTTTTCTTTTTATTAACATTACTTGAGAATCACGATGCACTGGGCTTTAATGTCCAGCGTGAATTAAGTTGATTTTTATATGGATACTCGCAAAGTTTTTAAGTATACTTTGCTCTGAAAATCTTGTGTTACGTCATATATATAAAACAGCTCAAGACAAGAACGAAACAATCCCGGTAGAATTTTAAGTAAGTTATGTGAACTGAAAGGGTAAATTATTAAATAATTTTTTTGGGGGGGAGGGGGGGGTATTTTTAATGGGACCCAAATATTTTGTTTTCATCGTAATATGTTTGTTTAATAAACTTCTCACACTTGTCTATCTTTAAACTAAAGTTATCATTTATAATATACTCCTCATATTTCCTTGAAAGAAGTGTTAATTAATTTATTCCTGTCCTACAGAACAAACCTAAACCGTAATGTATCATAGCCATCATTTCAAGTTTTCGTTTATTACGTTTCTTTAAGAGCCATTAAGATCTTTAAATAGATTAGAACACTAATACAAAAGAACAAATGTCCATTTACTAACCACGTTCGAGGTAGTACAGGGGGCTGATTTTTAATATCTAGCAGATAAAAATCCCACAAATGGTAACGTAATGTCACTAAGTAGTAATTTAAGTTTATCTTCTTCCAACTTGAAACTTCCCCTTTGTGTATTTGATTGCACCACAGTTCTATTGGGCTTTAACGACGCTGAATTTTTAGTCACTTTCTTAAGCAGGGTACGTTAACGGTCTCATTTTCATAACGACTTTACTGACTGAAATATTACGCCAAAAATTTATACCATATATCAAGGTTTAGCTCTGCCATTATTTACTGCGTTAATATGCTGTAAAAATGCGAGATTTCATTTTTATTTCAAGCTGCGGGTATTACTGCAAACAATTAATGAAAAAAAAATCGCTCTATTTTATTTGACTAGCTTCTGAAGACATTGTATCGAACGCCTGATTTTGGCAATGTTTTTTTTTTTACCGTTTCCAGTTCACCAATGCTATACCGATGTTAGCTTATGGAAAATCTTTTGATTTTTTGCCATCAGTTAAGCGTTTTTCAGTGTTAGAAAGTGTTTAGTTCCCCCTTGTGTTAAACATACAAAAAATTATTAATTATTTCCAACTCATCTATAGCTCACATCAGACATGC
The DNA here is from genome assembly GCF_000517525.1 of Limulus polyphemus. Lineage (NCBI taxonomy): Eukaryota > Metazoa > Arthropoda > Merostomata > Xiphosura > Limulidae > Limulus > Limulus polyphemus. The sequence continues at coordinate 61,338 of NW_013668874.1, read as the reverse complement.
TACAGACAAGTCGGCGTTTCCATTAGATACTTGATAATTGGAAGCGTACGAGAAACTGTATAGGTTTTGTCATGTTTAATGTCAAGCTCGTTAAGTTTCGTATTTAATTAAATAAATGCTTTCAGTTCGCATTCACTGAGTCCACACTACGCAAGTCACACACGAATTGAAGCATGTGTGTGATAGTCTATGAACTGTAAAGGTTTTGATTACGTTTACCCTTTCGTTCCTTATGTATTTTAGTGTAAGGACAATATAGGGTTTTATTATGTTTACCCTTTCGTTCCTTAGGTAATTTAGGGTTAGGACAGTATAGGTTTTTATTACGTTTATCCTTTAGTTCGTTAGGTATTTTAGTGATAGGACAGTATATGTTTTTTATTAGTTTACCCTTTCGTTCGTTAGGTATTTTAGTGATAGGTCAGTATAGGTTTTTATTACGTTTATCCTTTCGTTCGTTAGGTATTTTAGTGATAGGACAGTACAGGTTTTTATTAGTTTACCCTTTCGTTCCTTAGGTATTTTAGTGATAGGTCAATATAGGGTTTTATTACGTTTATCCTTTTGTTCGTCAGGTAGTTTAGTGTCAGGACAGTATATGTTTTATTAGTTTACCCTTTCGTTCGTTAGGTATTTTAGTGATAGGTCAGTATAGGTTTATTAGTTTACCCTTTCGTTCGTTAGGTATTTTAATGACAGGACATCTTAAGAATCTATTAAACCCGAATTGTTGTATATGGTTTCTTTGTTTATATTGGGTTGTTTAACTGAACCTTGTGTTTTTTAAATGTAATTTAAGACAGTGTATGCTTTCTTGGTTTAACTTGTTTAACTGAACCTTGTGTTTTTTAAATGTGATTCAAGACTGGGTATAGTTCATTTGTTTGTAAAGCACGTGTTATACAAAGGGCTGTCTGGCTCTGATCCACCGGAGGACAGACTGTATATACAACAACTAGCCCAGTTAGACAATCCCAACCCTAACTTATTATTTTATTGTAATATCACAACTCTAATGCATGTTTATTATTTTCTAGGTTGATAGTATTTTTATTTTTTTGTTAAAACCTCCAAATGTATGTAGCATCTTCTATTTCAAGAGGGGTAAAAATGATTAAAGGTGATTAACGAATGGAAAAAGGATTAATAGCTTTCAATTAAATTATTGTCAGTAAAATTAGGAATACATAAATATGAAGTGATCATATACATAAAGCAGTGACTTAAAATTAAAACACCTACAAGGACAAATGAGGGAATCTTCAATAGCCGCTGCTGTAATTAATCTCCAATCGGTCAAGAAATGGAGCTACGAGCTAAAAGTTTGTACTTAAAAAAATTAAATAAGAAATAGTCAGAACCATTATTTGAGCCGTTATGCCTCAGCTAAAAGTCTTAATTATCAATGTCATGAGATATAACAAAAACAAGCAGTATAAAAGCAATAAAGGGGGCTACTAGAACTTTGGTAGAAAAAAAATTGGGGTTTAAAAATTATGCCTCGGATATTTGCAGTATTTGAGTAACTATTCAGTGAACTCTTTATTTTCGTTTTTAATAAGAAAGTGATTGTCAAGATGTGTATATGGATAACTAAGCTTTGTTAAAACTTTGGTCAGAAAACGAAACGGTTTTTGGCTACTTATTATGAACATATTATCTTAATATGAACTTAAAGACGTTGACTGCAACCTCTGGTAACGAGAATAAAATGTTTTCAGTTCTACCTGTTTTCAGATTAGCAGTGGCCTTGAAGATACTTACAATCTTTTTATTCTACTAAACCATCAGAACTTCTAAATGATATCCAACTACATCAGTTATATGAGTGAAGAGGAATTAAGGGAAATAGAAATGATAATCGTAGAAAAAAACAAACAATCAATCATGATAAAAAAAAAGCCCAAGTTGTATAAATGGAAATACTATGGGCATACTCTAAGAATAAAGAAGAACAATGGGTTGGAGGCTAATTGGAGTAGAACAATAGAGTGGGATATGAGACAAGAACAGACTGCCAAGATAAACAGTGGGTTGGAGGCTAATTGGAATAGAACAATAGAGTGGGATATGAGACAAGAACAGACTGCCAAGATAAACAGTGGGTTGGAGGCTAATTGGAGTAGAACAATAGAGTGGGATATGAGACAATAACAGACTGCTAAGACAAACAATGGGTTGGAGGCTAATTGGAGTAGAACAATAGAGTGGGATATGAGACAATAACAGACTGCCAAGACAAACAATGGGTTGGAGGCTAGTTGGAGTAGAACAATAGGGTGGGATATGAGACAAGAACAGACTGCCAAGACAAACAATGAGTTGGAGGCTAGTTGGAGTAGAACAATAGGGTGGAATATGAGACAAGAACAGACTGCTAAGACAAACAATGGGTTGGAGGCTAATTGGAGTAGAACAATAGAGTGGGATATGAGACAAGAACAGACTGCCAAGACAAAGAATGGGTTGGAGGCTAGTTGTAGTAGAACAATAGAGTGGGATATGAGACAAGAACAGACTGCCAAGACAAACAATGGGTTGGAGGCTAATTGGAGTAGAACAATAGAGTGAGATATGAGACAAGAACAGACTGACAAGACAAACAATGGGTTGGAGGCTAGTTGGAGTAGAACAATAGGGTGGGATATGAACAAGAACAGACTGCTAAGACAAACAATGGGTTGGAGGCTAATTGGAGTAGAACAATAGAGTGGGATATGAGACATAAATATCTGGACAGAATAGAGATTAAGAATTGGGCAGAAGATGAAAGGCAGCGGAGAGCCTTCCTAGCTGCTCTATGGATCCCTTGACGTCTGGAGAGGACTAATGATAAAATGAAAAAGCATTATCTACTTCAGTTTTTTAAGAAATAACAAATATAATTATTAATAGTTGAGTGAATGTATGTTAATGTATATCTTTGACACATGAGATTTTGATTAATCTTCAAACTAAACGCCAACAGAGTACACACGACATTTTACCATGCCTAGTAGTATCAGGTAAACGCAACATAGGATAAATATATTTTTGGAAGAACACGAGGCTTAAAGTATATTGACAACAACATGAAAAACATCCTAGTAACAAATATTAATTTTACTATCGCTGCTTCTATTATTAACTATAAATAAAACATTTTAAAATGGATTGCAAAAATTAATGCATTTTTCTGGTATTGAGTTACTTGAAGAATTATATTATTGTTCCAAGTGCGTCGTTTGAATGTTACTGGTTAAGATGTCAGAGATTATTACTCTTGCTAGGTCAGCCAAGTCTCAGGGGATCAGAGAAACTGTGGTTTCTAAGCTGTAGTTGACCTTGACAGGCAGGGAGTCTCGTGTATATATATTTATGTTAGAATTTGAGCATCTCTTAATTCATATGTTGTTCAAGGTGAATTATTGTGTAACTTTACCAAACTACTCAAGGGCTATCTATACTAGCCCTCCCTAATTTAGAAGTGATAGACCAGAGAGACGGCAACTGGTCAAAACAACCAACCGCCAACTCATGGGCTATTCTTTACCACCGAAAAATTGGATTGACTGTCACAATATAAAGCCCCCCCTCCGCTGAGAGGGCGAGAATGTTCAGTGACGGAACTGGAGCCCGTGACCGCAGATTACGAGCCAAACATTATAGCCAACAGGCCTTCTTTTTGTGTAATTTGATTTCGTATTAAAATATGTTGTATTCGTCTACTTTTGAAAATGAATAAACTTGTGCCATTAATACGTGGTCACTTTCAATGCATTTCAATATTCGGAATTAAGCAACCAAGTCACGACAATCAGAGTTTGCTTTCCTCTGGACGGTTTTCCACAGAAAAGACATTTTTAATATTTATATGGATGTAATATTTTAATAAGAAATACTAAAATAAGATAGAAATGTTGATTTAATTTAGCTTATTTAGGAGTAAATGCTATCCCTAGAACAGAACTCAATATAAAAATACACAACTTTTATACGTATTGGCAGAAATAAAAACAGTAACAGCCAGTTACCACAGTTCCTATTCAAGTCCCCCAGCGATAAGTTTACAGAATTACACAGTTAAACTACGGGGTTCGATTCCCCGCGGTGATCCACTGTGTGTGTGTGTGTGGAGCTTTGCGCTGAAAGCAAACAACCAGTCCTTTTCAAAATTCCCATGTTGTACTGAAAATAATTAAAACTTTTTCGGGTATATATATATATATCGGCACGGCATGGCCAGGTGGTTAGGGTACTCTACTCGCAATCTGCGGGTCGCGGGTTCGAATCCCCGTCACACC
>NW_013668874.1:53912-56076 GCF_000517525.1 Limulus polyphemus | reverse complement strand
AATTCAAAACAAACAAACAAATATATATATATATATAGCCTCAACTTTATTTCATCATAAGGATATTAGAACATGTTATAGGCATTTCACTGCAGAATCCTTTGTCTGTGTACTATACGCTTTCTGGAAATTGAAGTCGTATTTCTTTGCTTATTTGTTTCACATCAGAAAACGTATTGCTAACACATTTCAGTATAATACCTTTACTAAGCTTAAAATAACATAAAAGTAGACTTAAAGACTCGAGAATGAGTTTTCTGCAAATCTCATTATTTGGTGTTTCCCCACAATCAAGATATTTTATTTTTAGTATTAGGCTTTCTCTTACCTCAAGTGCTATAATAGATAAACCCCCTTTTTTATGAAGAAAATGTATTGAATTGTTATTTATAAAGATTTTCTCACAAAGTTCAGCAGTAAGTCTGCAGATTTATAACGCTCAAAATCGAGTTTCGACACCTGAAGTGGGCAGAGCACAGGTAGCCCATTGTGTAATTTTGTGCTTAACAATAAACAAACCAAAGTGATTGAAATATACTTTATAGCCCCCCAGTGGCACAGCGGTATGTTTGCGGACTTACAACGCTAGAATCCAGGTTTCGATACCCGTGGTGGGCAGAGCACAGGTAGTTCATTGTGTAATTTTGTGCTTAACAATAAACAAACCAAATTGGTTGAAATGTACTTTATAGCCCCCCCAGTGGCACAGCGGTATGTCTGCGGACTTACAACGATAGAATCCGGGTTTCGATACATGTGGTGGGCAGAGCATAGGTTGCCCATTGCGTAATTTTGTGCTTAACAATAAACAAACGAAAGTGGTTGAAATATTGAAATAAATGCTACAATAAAGACAATTTATATATCTTTATGAATATAACTTTGTCGTAATACTGTGTACAGTTTATTTATAAACATTAGATTAAATCATTGACAGTTACATTACCATCTTCATTTTCGTTAAAATTCAACTTGGTGAGCCATCCAGAAGTTTCTAGGCTAAGGATATTTTCATTTATGCTCTCTCACATTTAAATTGACTCTTCTACGTGCTATTCATGCTGCCGAATGACTGTTACGACTTAAATCTACAAAGGAAGAGCGGTATCTTCTACAGATGTGATCACTTCTGATTCGATTCTTCATTATTAGAACATGGTAATAAAACTCGTAAAGTTGTTTCTCATTGGAAAATATCTAGAAACTAGCGCATACCACCGCCACGCAGCGTTGATCATATTCGACTCTCAAAAAATACGAAAATGTGTCTGTATGTTCGTCAATATCAAGGAATACGGACATGTTTGGCAGGACAAGGAAGAATAATATTCTACATACGTCCACCAAGTTTCATCAAAATCCAATCATTTTTGACCGAGTTATGGAGCAAAAATAGTGTGAAAAATCGGTCCCCATGTTAACAGATGAGGATTTTGGGGGGGTTTTCGTGACCTTGACCCCCAAAAGTAATCACTTCTATTCAGCCGTTTTCGAGAAACCTTTTTGACAAACGCACACACACACACACACACACACACGGGGTTAAAACATATCACCCGTCTACCTTCAGTGGAGGAATTAATGATCGCCATATTTTATTTTTTTTCACTTTGGATTGCGGGAAACCACATTGTTGAACGCACATCATAGTAAAATCCATTCAATGATGTGCGTGTTAGAAGCTTTTCGAATACTCAGCTAATTGTTGTGTGGTTAATCACACGTTATAAGACGGATGTGTATATGTTAACCCTGAGGTACAACTCACGAAACTATGAGCTACATTTTCTCACACGTGTAAGTTTTATTCGTGGTGATTTCCAGACCAGTTAAACGTTGCAATACTGACATGAGTAGACTTATGGATAGATTCATATATCACAGGTTTGGACAAGGAAATATATTGATAGAATGAGGCTTTTAAGTTATGTAGGGCCAAAAGACATTTTGAAGAAGAGAGTTTTCAATGTTCCTCATTGTTTCTCACATTATTATAGTGTTTAGAACAGTAATTGACCCGAAACCTAGATCATTGCCATCTTTCACAAAGTGAAGACTGTTTTATACAAGAGAACAGTTGGTGCTATCTATACTATTATTCTGCTTGTTTGTATGTACGACCGTTACGCTTTCTGACCGAGAACCTGCTGCATAAGCATGAGTA
>NW_013668874.1:48614-53233 GCF_000517525.1 Limulus polyphemus | reverse complement strand
AACAATTTCACTCGTAGATATTTCATGTTAGAAAATAATTCCTGCATTGTGTCTGTTGATAAAAGTACCGGAAGGTGACGTTTGATATCATTGAAACAATTTCACTCGTAGATATTTCATGTTAGAAAATAATTCCTGCATTGTGTCTGTTGATAAAAGTACCGGAAGGTGACGTTTGATATCATTGAAACAATTTCACTCGTAGATATTTCATGTTAGAAAATAATTCCTGCATTGTGTCTGTTGATAAAAGGTACCGGAAGGTGACGTTTGATATCATTGAAACAATTTCACTCGTAGATATTTCATGTTAGAAAATAATTCCTGCATTGTGTCTGTTTAGGAGATGTATCGCCTTTATTCCTTTTATTAACCCGTACTCTACACGTACTCTCAGGAGATGTATATTCTTCTCTATCAGCTCGACCTCCTGGTATTGGCTAGGAATTAATACTTTTTATACAATAGTCTTTTGTTTTGCTCAATTAATACATGTATGAAATAGACAGTGTATAAAACTAATCTTTTACTGATGTTTACTATGCACACTACCAAAGAAGCACTGAATCAACAAAACTAAGTGTTGTAAATTGCCAGTTGAGTTTCGGTGAAATAATATGTTGATTATGTAAATATAATGTAATAGATTCTTTTATAACGTTTTTTCTTTTTTTACTTAAATAGTCCAAAGAAATCAAACTTTGGACTACATACATTCAACATAGATAAATGGAACAACACAAAGTCACTGACTTAAAATAATATAACATTCAACATAGACAAATGGAACAACACAAAGTCACTGACATCAAATAATATTTCATAAGACATCTAAAGATGGTTGAGGTGAACAGTAAACTTCGTGAATTGAATGGAATTTTCTAATCTTTTGAATGAACGAAAATGTACATGTTGTGATGTTACCAGTGAGGTTTAAACTGTAAAAAATGTCAGCCAAATATTAATAGCTATTTTCTATGAATAAAGTTAGAATTATTGCAAATAAAGGAATCTTTAACTAAATAATATTTTAAAAAGTCCGTTTGTTTGTTTCGAATTTCGCGTAAAGCTACACGAGGGCTATCTGCGCTAGCCGTCCCTAATTTAGCGGTGTAAGACAAGGCAGGGAAGTGTAAGGGAAGGCAGCTAGTCATCACCACCCACCGCCAACTCTTGGGCTACTCTTTTACCAACGAATAGTGGGATTGACCGTCACATTATAACGCCCCCACGGCTGAAAGGACGAACATGTTTGTTGGAACGGGGATTCGAATCCTCGACCCTCGGATTGCGAGTCGAGCGCCCTACCCACCTGGCCATGCCGGGCCCCCTAATTTTGAACTTATAGCCCAGAGGAAAAGCAACTAGTCGAACAGCGCCCTTTGTTATCTCTTAGTCTAATCTTTTTGACCGAATAGTGAGATCTGACCGTTACTCTTATAAATACTCTTATAACGCAATAACGGCTCCGAAGTGCGAAGCTGAATTTTGCGAAAACGAGACGCAAAACATGAACCCTCGGATTCACAGTCGAAACGTTTATTTAGAACCTGTTTGACCTGCAGGGGATTCCAAATCTTTAAATGTGTCATTCTTTATAATTCATTAAGTGTTAAGCTATATTAAAGTTATTACATTTTTATAATCTTGATCTTTCGATTGTTTCCACTCCTCTGTGTGTGTGTTAACATGCAATATAATTCAAAACATTTTCATCTGACTTTGATCAGATTCGCTACGAAAGTTGAATGCCTCTCAAAGACCAATTGCTTAGCTATTAGCGAATTTAGGTCAAAGGTCATTATCACATTGAAGTCAGTCATTTTCGTTATAACGGTAGCCATCTGGGGTTTCAGAAAACAAACAAAACTAAAACTTGATATGAAGTTGATATTCTCTACACATCATCAGAATTATAGAAGATGGAATCTATAGTTACCATGGTAACAGTTGTCAGGTTCTTCCTTAACTGACAACAGTGTAGACTAATAGTCTGTTTAAGATTTGGAAATTTATTGCATATTACATGAAATCTATATGATTCAAAAAGATTTATTTTTACTTGTTGTTGGTTGTAATAAATGTTTATTTATGTTTGAAAGTAGCTGGCTCACCCCAAAATTATCCAGCTTAAACTTTGAATGTATGATGTTTTGTATGCTACTGTCTTTACTTAACAAAGGAATTTTTAAGCCAGTTGTCTTTATTATTGGTACATTTATAAACTTTACCTAAAGGTCAAAAAGGCTTAATGTTCATTAGGCCCCACTCTAAATTCAAACTAGGCCTAGGCCTCTTAGAGAATTAACACTTAAGAAGGGTAGTGGCTCCTAATGACGAGTTATTTGGAATAATATATGACACAAAATAGGTATAGTGGATAAAAAGGAAAGAGGAAGTAAGTAAACAAAAAAGTAAAACTCTAAATATTTCATAACAGCCTACAAGTTGTTGTGAGGACTGTTCTAAATCTATCAATAAGTGCTACATTCCTCTCCCCCACTGTACAGCCTGCAACCTTACAAGGCTAAACTCGGGTGAATCAGAAACTTAAGTACTTTCACTCGTACCTTTCACTTTGTTCTTAACCTTTAACTCTCGCTTAATTGAAGATGTCTAATTGTAGGTTAATTATTGTTAGTCAATAATAAGTAAGTGTCAAAAGATGCAATTTTTAAAAGAAAAGCGTATTCTTATTTACCTGAAATGTTCTTTATTGAAACATGTAAGGTTAGAGCACCCGACTCACAGTCTGCTAGTTGCGGACTCGAATCCCGTCACCGAAACATGCTCGCATTTTCAGCCGTGGGGGCTTTATAATGTGAAGGTAAATTCCATTATTGGTTGATAAAGAGCAGCCCAAGAGTTGGCGGTGGGTGTGTTGACTAGCTGCCTTTCCTCTAATGCATCACTTCTACATTAGATTCAGCTAACTCATATAGACCAGGAATAGTTTTGCTTAAAATTCAGCAAACAACAAAATCCCAAGCTGATCAGAACAAATGCTCATGTCGGTTAAACAAAAGTTAGGGTTACGAGAATTAATCCTTCAACTAAAAGACCACTTTAGTTGAAGGATTAATTCTCGTAACCCTAACTTCTGTTTAACCGACATGAGCATTTGTTCTGATCAGCTTGGGATTTTGTTGTCCACTTTAGTTGAAGGATTAATTCTCGTAACCCTAACTTCTGTTTAACCGACATGAGAATTTGTTCTGATCAGCTTGGGATTTTGTTGTCCACAATTCTCTATTATTGCATTTTCATGATATTTATTAACAAAATCATCAAATAAAAAATATTGATGTTATTTTAGCGAAGTACTGATATTATCCATATGTACAGATGTCGCCCCGGTAGGTCAACAGTAAGTTTACGGATTTGAACGCTAAGTTTCGGGGTTCGACTCCCCTCGCTAGACAGAGTGTAAATAGGCCATTGTGTAGCTTTGTGCTAACACAATAATAACAATTTACCATAATTGCTTCAAAATATAGATTTTGATATTAACATTTTATTTAATTTGAACGTTTCGGAATAACTTATTCCTTCTTCAGCGAAATCTGAAAATTGTGTTAGAAAGATGATTATTACTAAAATTATAATATACTAATTAGTTTAATTAGTTATTAAGAAAAACGGTAAATGGACGGATGAAACGATGTTTATAGATATATTACATAACAGCTGAGTTAAGTGTGAAAACTTAGAACATTTTTAGATCTAAAGAGCTTTGTGAGTCGTTAAGGGTCGGGCGGCCTTTAGCTATGGGTAGACTTTCTTTGTTTTTTACGTTTTATCAACCGTCTTCATCTTCATTATCAAACTTCGGTTTCTCCATCATGAATCCATTGCTAGAAACTTTACATTCTAACATATTTAACCAATGAACTAGAAACCGTATCATATTACTAAGAGCTTTTTGTTTCCATAAGAAATGACAGAAAATTGACTCAGACAAGTTCACATTTGAGTGTAATTTACACACGTTTAATTCTTTTTCAGATTCACTAAAATTTAATATCATACGATAAATGCTCCAAAATTACATGTTGTAATATGTGATAGAATATATAACAAACTCTACAAACTTAAAAGAAGTATAGTTTTGTAGTTGTGGTGCATAAAATATTTCGTGCATCTTCTAGAAATCTTTCTTTTCCAGGGCATGCTGAAATATTACTCGTTTTCTTTACAATTGTTATACAGCCGAAAGTCAAAATATGTGATATACGTTTACACTTCCAGGTCGTTTGCTTTGTCCAAATGACGTGCGGTTTATTACAATCAAGTTTACGTATTGTATTGAAGAAACAATGGATAATTCTCTTAAGGCACTTTATTTTCAAGTATTTGTATGTAAGCACTTTAAATATTTAACAGTTTTCATACGTATTATAAAACAAAAATTATTTGCGAGACGAACAACAGAATACATTTTTTTATAAACTGTGTTGAGAGATCAAACCGCTTGAAACTTAGTAATTTGTTCTAACTGGATTCACTGATATATATATATACTTAGTAACATGTTCTAATTGGATTCACTGATTTATATATACTTAGTAAATGTTCTAACTGGATTCACTGATATATATATATATATACTTAGTAATTTG
>NW_013668874.1:46197-47614 GCF_000517525.1 Limulus polyphemus | reverse complement strand
AGTCTTATACTGCTAAAGTAGGGACGGCTAGCGCAGATAGCCCTCGGGTAACTTTGCGCGAAATTCAAAAACAAAATAAACAAGTCAAAAATAAGTGCCAACATTATAGCAAATAATTTTCGACTCCATTTCTTGACATTGTATGTACACATCGTTCTCGAAAACGAAAATAGCTCGTTGTTAGATAAGAATAGATCAATATAATACTACAACGTCAAAACTGGATAAAATTAACTCCTCACTCTCCGTTGAATATTTTCCAGTTTTTCCAGACGATGATAGGACACTATTATATCACGATGGTTTTGTGAGAAGTCAGTATATTTTCAACTCCAATATTGAAATATTTGAAAATTAGAACAGTTAAATGTTTTTGTTGTTGTTGGTTTTCGCGCAAAGCTAATCGAAGGCTATCTGCGTTGACAGTCCCTGATTTTGAAGTGACAGACTACCTGAGAAGACAACAGATATCCAACACTACCCACCGCCAACTCGTGACGCTTTTTAAAAACAAAATATATATATTGAGATTCAGATCTTACCATCTTCTGTGTATGTTCTAAACAAAGTTCTACGAAATTTTCGAAACAATATGATAAAAAATATCATTTTCTCCTTTTCAGAGAACGTAGCTCAGACTGAAGCATTTGTAGGAATATTTACCCCCACCGTAGAAGGTGGATGGAGGTTATGTTTACACCCCTGTGTGTGTGTGTGTTTGTCAATAACATTTCTCGAAAATAGTTGAATGGATTTGGACGCAAGTTCGTATACATTTGGACTATGACCCAACTTAGAAGTGATTAGTTTTTGGAGGGTCAAGGTCACAAAAGTAAAAAAAAACTATCTGTTGATATGGTGAGCAATTTTTCACACTATTTTTGCTCTAACACAGTCAAAAATGATTGGATTTTTGATTAAACTTGGTTCTGCCAAAACTGCTCCGTGTCTGTTAATAACGACGGACATACGGACACATTTCGTATTTTTAGAAAGCCGAATACGATCAACGCTGTGTGGCGGAGGTATGGGCTCTACTGAGTGTACCTCTTGTTACGTAAGTATAAGAAAAATATATTTATTTCTCGCCGCTTTGTTGTCATCTACAGTCTCACCAAGGGTTGTAGAAGGCTCTGTATAACTGAAGAGAAGACTTGTAGAAGGCTCTGTATAACTGAAGAGAAGACTTGTAGAAGGCTCTGTATAACTGAAGAGAAGACTTGTAGAAGACTCTGTATAGCTGAAGAGAAGACTTGTAGGAGGCTCTGTATAACTGAAGAGAAGACTTGTAGGAGGCTCTGTATAAGTGAAGAGAAGACTTGTAGAAGGTTCTGTATAACTGAAGAGAAGACTTGTAGAAGGTTCTGTATAACTGAAGAGAAGACTGGAAAGATTTATATGAATTGGAATAGAAGTT
>NW_013668874.1:34547-45339 GCF_000517525.1 Limulus polyphemus | reverse complement strand
AGTCTTACACTGCTAAATTAGGGACGGCTAGCGCAGATAGCCCTCGTGTAGCTGCCTTCCCTCTAGTCTTACAAATTCAAAACAAACAATCTATGCTGTTCTGGACCAATATTGTGAACCTGTGGATGATTTTTGTTCGTCTCAGAATTTGTATTACATCAGCGTTATGATATCCGAGTCAAATAATAATACTTTGGAATATTATAATTAAATTACTATTGTCCTTATTGTTGTCGAAAGCAAGACGCTTGTATTAATCGAACTCATTTCATCCCTGTATGGTTGTATATGCGTGAGTTTCATCTTTAGTTTAGATTGTTCAATATCCTGAATATTAAATAACAAAGAATATGAAGAAAAAGAAAGTTTAATTAAGTAGAATAAAATAAGTAAGTATTTGGCCAATTTTCGTGTTGGACTTTGGAATCATTTGGTCAAACCATTTAGGCGTATTTCACTTCGTACGATTTGACTTAAAATATTTTCAACCTGGACGACACCTTATGTGACGTATATGAATTAAACGACCATCTCTTATTTAGAACTGCCGACCAAAAAGTGTCGTATTAGTTTTTAGCGCACGGGTATACAATGGGCTATCAGCTCTCTGTCCACAGAGGGGACTCGAACCCCAGATTTCAGTTTGTAAGTCTGGAAACTTAGTGATGACCCACCGACGGACCTGGCCAAGGGTCAGTAACATCAACCAAGTAACTACTCTTTACAAAATAGCGGAAATTAATGTCACAGGTATAAAGCTACTTACAGCTGAAAGTGCAAAGCTCGCTTTAGCAGCTTATTACGAGCTTGGACTTACTGATTCGCACGCTAAACTCTGAGTCACGACCGAACCCTAAAATAGGCATTTTTCCCAAAGTTGACTTTTAATGTCAGGTCTTATTTCATTTCATTACATGATATGGTTGTTTTAATATATGAAATATATATGCAAGTAGTAAAACCGTTTCGACTGTTCTATTATAAAGCAAAAACCGTTTTGACTGCTCTATTATAAAGCAAAAACCGTGTTGACTGTTCTATTATAAAGCAAAAACCGTTTCGACTGCTCTATTATAAAGCAAAAACCGTTTTGACTGCTCTATTATAAAGCAAAAACCGTTTCGACTGTTCTATTATAAAGCAAAAACCGTTTTGACTGCTCTATTATAAAGCAAAAACCGTTTCGACTGTTCTATTATAAAGCAAAAACCGTTTTGACTGCTCTATTATAAAGCAAAAACCGTGTTGACTGCTCTATTATAAAGCAAAAACCGTGTTGACTGCTCTATTATAAAGCAAAAACCGTTTTGACTGCTCTATTATAAAGCAAAAACCGTTTTGACTGCTCTATTATAAATTACAGGGGCGAATTTGTTAATCTGATAGATTACAGGGGCGAATTACCTAAAAAATGTTGTAACTTAAACGAAGACAATTTCACGCCCGTTATTCTTTCCGCTGATTGGTTAGATTAAATAGGGCTTAGATTACAAGAATTCAGTTGCCCTCTCTTGTATGAAACGTAAAATAATGCATTTCATTGGCTAGTTATTTTTAAACGTTCAAAATTACGGGAATCTCAAGACCTTAATCTGTTAAACCTTGAAACCCAGCACAACTAGAATCTTTATTAAGTTTATTCTCAACTTATTTTTTCCCAAGAGAATCGATCCTAACTAAACTGTTATAACTAAACACATGTGGACCTTCAATTATTCTAAAACAATTTTTTTTTCTGATTGGACCTCAAATATACTGATTACAGTCAATGTTCGCTTTATAATAGAGCAGTCAACACGGTTTTTGCTTTATAATAGAACAGTCGAACACGGTTTTTGCTTTATAATAGAGCAGTCAACACGGTTTTTGCTTTATAATAGAGCAGTCAACACGGTTTTTGCTTTATAATAGAGCAGTCAAAACGGTTTTTGCTCTATCAGATTAACAAATTCGCCCCTGTAACCTATCAGATTAACAAATTCGCCCCTGTAACCTATCAGATTAACAAATTCGCCCCTGTAATCTATCAGATTAACAAAATCTGTTTAATTATCCTGTTTGTTCAGAATACGATCTTCAGATAATAACTTACTTTTCACTTTATAGTGGTCCGTTTTTCTTTCATTTTCATCCCTTGCCTGTCTATTCCATCTACCCACGATAGTTGTAGACGCGGGTTCATGTGCACCGACCTTTACTCTTAATTATCTTGGTCCTAGCTGAAAGATGCATTCTTTACTTGGCTTCATCTTTCTTCTCCAACATTGAAAATAAAAAAAATCTGTCGTTTTAGTGTGTCGCCTTTTGTTTTTGGCCTAATTTTCTGGAAAATACATATATAGATAGAGAGAGAGAGAGACTGGAGAGCATTGTTAAACGGCTTGTCCGATTTCCCCAGATCCTTTCTTTCTTTTCTATCCAAACCACTCGACATAAGACTCTTTGTCTATAGTGAAGGCAACTATAGGAGTGGCCTAGTTTCATTTCTCTGCCCTTCACGTGCATCTGTGCTTTTGGCTTTAGTTGTCTGGATTCTTTTTTTTTAATGTCATCCAAAGTAAGGTAATGTCTTTTTGTGTAACATTCCCTTCCCTTTCGATGTTAAGTTTGAGGGTTTATAACTCTAAATAAAAATGATCTCGGTACTCACGGTGTGCAGAGCACAGAGAGCCTGTTGTGTACGTTTGTGCTTAGCAACAAATTATATATATATATATATATATACATATAAAATCTAAACAGATAAACAGATAACCTCAGCAGCTTATAAATCATACTTGTTTATAAAGAAAACGAGACATTCAGTTTAAACTTGTAAAGGAATAGTGTAATATATATTCTTTACTTTATTAATAACCCTCCAACCTGTGTAATATATCATTTACTTTATTAATAACCCTCCAACCTGTGTAATATATCCTTTACTTTATTAATAACCCTTCAACTTGTGTAATATATCCTTTACTTTATTAATAACCCTCCAACCTGTGCAATATATCCTTTACTTTATTAATAACCCTCCAACCTGTGTAATATATCCTTTACTTTATTAATAACCATCCAACCTGTGTAATATATCCTTTACTTTATTAATAACCCTCCAACCTGTGTAATATATCCTTTACTTTATTAATAACCCTCCAACCTGTGTAATATATACTTTACTTTATTAATGACTCTCCAACCTGTGTAATATATCCTTTACTTTATTAATAACCCTCCAACCTGTGTAATATATCCTTTACTTTATTAATAACCCTCCAACCTGTGTAATATATCCTTCACTTTATTAATAACTCTCCAATTGTGTAATATATCCTTTACTCTATTAATGACTCTCCAACCTGTGTAATATATCCTTTATGTTATTAATGACCCTCCAACCTGTGTAATATATCCTTTACTATATTAATGACCCTCCAACCTGTGTAATATATCCTTTACGTTATTAATGACCCTCCAACCTGTGTAATATATCCTTTACGTTATTAATGACCCTCCAACTTGTGTAATATATCCTTTACTTTATTAATAACCCTCCAACCTGTGTAATATATCCTTTACGTTATTAATGACCCTCCAACCTGTGTAATATATCCTTTACTTTATTAATAACCCTCCAACCTGTGTAATATATCCTTTACTTTAATGACCCTCCAACGTGTGTAATATATTCTTTACGTTATTAATGACCCTCCAACCTGTGTAATATATCCTTTACGTTATTAATGACCCTCCAACGTGTGTAATATATCCTTTACGTTATTAATGACCCTCCAACCTGTGTAATATACTTTACTTTAATGACCCTCCAACCTGGAAAAGAATGTTATGCAATTTTATCGTATATACTGGAATTAACTATTAATATTGCTACCTTGTTTTCTCTCCCTATATATATATAGATATACACATACAAAAATAAGTACATTTTAAGTTAAAAGGAAGGTTTTCTCACCAAACGAGTAATACTTAGAGGTAACAATAATGTACAATTTAATTGTATAACCTCACTATTTCTTGTCATTCATTAATGACAGTTTAAAGCGAAGTTAAATTTAAAATTCAGAACACTGTTACTGGCTGCGTCATGCAACAAAGGCATATTTCAAGTGAGAACAACACGCACTTAAGAAAAGACAAAATCGAACATTTAGAACTATCTAAGTGTCAGTTTGAATCAACGTGTTTTAGTGTACGAGGTAATTTTGTGTGTAGCTTTGTAGTTTACAATAAAAGAACAGGCTTCCCATTATGTTTGGTTAATTTCCAGTTTCATTGCTATGTGTGTGTTTTTGTCATTAGTATTCAAAGTTCTTATCGCTCGAAGTATAAGTATAACAACAAGTTTGTTAAAATTCTAGACGTTTAGTAGTAGTAGTGCAACAAAATATACTGCTGTGCTTTTAAATATGTTGTTGAATGTTTTGGCACAGATTAATAATGCACAAAAGTAGCTTGTTCTTTCAACACAAAATTGTAAATATAAATATATATATTAGTTAGTTAGTTAGTCAGTTCGTGATTAACTTTTATTATTCAACCATAATTGAGGTAAGTCGATAACTAAATCTGTTCTTTTCACACAAAGTTATAAACATAAATATATATATATTAGTTAGTTAGTTAGTCAGTTCGTGATTAACTTTTGTTATTCATCCATAACTGAGGTAAGTCGATAACTAAATCTGTTTTTTTCACACAAAGTTGTAAACATAAATATATATATATTAGTTAGTTAGTGATTATCGTTTGTTACTCAACCATAATGAGGTAATTTAATAATTAAACCCGTTCTTTTAACAGATAGTGACAAATATATATATATATATAATTAGTGATTAACTTTTGTTACCCAGTAATGATGAAGTCAATAATTAGGTTTTTAATACTATAGTCTCTGTTGTTTCAGCACAAAGCCATACAATGGGCTATCTGCGCCCTGTCCACCAAGGAGAATCGATCCCCAGTTTTTAGCGGTGGAAGTGTGTAAAATAAATCAGGAAATGTAACGGAAACGGTTTTTACTTAACTATTAATACTTTATTGAATAACCTTCATGCCACTTTTTTACTTTTAGAATGTTACTGTCTACGTCTGACAAATGATATAAGTGCGTGTCAATAATCATAAACACGTTCACCATTTCAGCCGTGGGGGTGTTATAATGTGACGATCAGTCCCACTATCCGTAGGTAAAAAATAAACCGAGAGTTGGCGGTGGGTGATGTTGACTAGCTGTGCCTTCCATCACTTCTGAATTAAGGACGGCTGACACAGATAGCCCTCGAGATGCTTTGCACGAAATTCAACGAAACGAACAAACCCAAACAATTGCACAAATTGAATTAGCCTTCACAAGGAAATGCCCCCCTCCCCCAGTGGCACAGCGAACAAACAAAAACAATTGCACAAATTGAATTAGACTTCAGAAGGAAATGCCCCCCCCCCAGTGGCACAGCGGTATGTCTGAGGACTTGCAACTCTAGAAATCGGGTTTCGAAACCTTCAACAGGCAGAGCACAGATAGCCCATTGTGTAGCTTTGTGCTTAACTTCAAACGAACGCAAGGAAATTGATGAAGCGCCACGGATCGATCAGCTTTAGTACTAAAACCACACATCATATACATGGACATAATTGCTTTTAAAATGATCACTGATACTTATTATGAACACAGAAGAAAGATTAACTTAGATTTTTTTTTAAATGTCCTAAAGTATATAACTAATGTTAGGAATCCGTTTGCACTGAAACCAAAACCACAACTTCCGGTAAATTTGGTCTCTCTATGCACTGGGTATGCACCGATTTCCAGAATGAAGAGTGGATCTAAAGAATATTTACAATCACGGTTTTTAATAATGAAGTAATTCGAACTCCAGATAGTATTTTTTTAAAAGTTTAAGTTAACCGTCTTTGGTATTTAAAGCTAAAAATCTACTTAAAAGCACCAATTTTTTACATATATTAGATATAAAAACGAAATGTTATCCTATCATTGCGAAATATTGTTTGTTTCGTTTTAAGCACAAACCTGCACAATGTATTTATGTACGCTGCGCCCACCGCAGCTATCAAACTCCAAATTTTAGCGTTAGAAGACCTCGAGCTTTCAGATAGGGCACTAGAAGAATTAAAAAAGAATGTATATTTATTTCTGTAGCTACTGGTCAAAGCAAAAACTGTGCAATTTATGGAAACGAAAAGAACACACCACAAATTTTTTTAGCGATAAATATTAAAGCACGAACACAAATTGGAATAATTATTTCAATATAAAAAAAAATAGAGAAAACAAAATTACGGTATATTTTTGATCTGGTATTGAAAAGTCATTTGTCATTTCTTTACATTTTTTAATGTTAATTAATTAATTAATCATTAGCAATCAATATTTTGTTCTTCAATACCACATTCTCCCTTTTTATACACTGGAACTAAAAGTGTGATGCACCATTGTACACCAGTGACTGCGTCAACACTACCCACCGCCAACTCTTGGGTTTCTCTTTTAACAGCCCCCAGTGGAACAGCGGTATGTCTGCGGACTTATAACGCTAGAAACCGAGTTTCGATACCCGTGGTGGTCAGAGCACAGATAGCCCTTTGTGTAGCTTTATTCTTAATTATAAACAAACAAATCTCTTTTAACAAAGAAAGATGGGATTGACCGCCACATTGTAAAGACCCCACAGCTGAAAAAGTGAACATATTCAGTGACGGGATTCGAACCCGTGACGTGCAGGTTGTGAGTCGAGCGCTCTAATCATCAATTTGTGAACAGAAAGAAGTATTCAGCTAGTCCAAGACAAAGAAGCCAACATTGCAGCCAGCATTCGATTCAGAAGTTAAAGGTCCTATCATGTGGGGGGTGTTATAGCCCCGCTTTATAACCCCCTCACGTATTATTTGAAATACCGAGATCTTCACTTTGGTCGATTTACTTCGCAAAAATATCCGACAAATTATTGCTAATATCAAACTTCCTCTGATTATCCACTCGTGTCAGTCTTGTGAAAATGTTTTACTAACAATTTGCCGTATTTCTCATGTACTAATGTATTCTACGTCAAAATGTTTTACCAATAATTTGCCGTATTTCTCATGTACTAATGCATTCTACGTGAAAAAGTTTTACTAACAATTTGCCGTATTTCTCATGTACTAATGCATTCTACGTGAAAATGTTTTACCAATAATTTGCCGTATTTCTCATGTACTAATGCATTCTACGTGAAAATGTTTTACAATAATTTGCCGTATTTCTCATGTACTAATTCATCCTCAGCGTGACGTGAGAAATTATACTCGTACGTGATAGAGAGCGCTATTAAGAAGACATATTGTAAATGTCAAAACATCTAAGTCTCATTTTACATTGATATTTGAAAAAATGTTTATTGGTAAAACAAGTATAATTATATTAATTGAATACAGTATCTTGCATTACAGAAGGTTTTACCAACTTCCGTCTTTTGACTCTAATTATTAACTGTTACGAACTAGAAATTCAAATAGCCTGAAACTGAGTTAACTGATAATTTAAATTTAGTAGTTAAATATATGCCGATATATCTCCAATTTATGGTATTTGCCAACAAGATTGATACACACAGTTTTCTTTTTTTTTAAAAACACAAATATGTTTTGATATACACACAACAATACAATTTACAATAACAGTTATTACAAATAATGATTTATAAACAAAAGTTTCACAAACGTACAAGCAATATAAAGTCTTCTTTCTAGTCTGGAACTTCTTCCATATCTTATCGAAGGTTCACGATGAGCGAGTTAATTACGAGTTGATGTAGGTACGATTCGCTTAAAGGGAAGCTTGCTAGCTTTGTCCTTCGTTATTTACCAGCCACACACACACCGAGTTTTCCACGATAAAGTTATATAATGTTTTCGTAAAAATACTAACGCTCCGATGAGAATCCACTGAAGTTAAATGAGGTAATCTAAGACTTGCTTTATCCTGAAGTAATAAAAAGAGTAACGAAAAAATGTTTCAAAGCATTGCATTAAAATAAATGGACTGAAAATAAATTGAGCTGTGTCTTAATTATTTTCTAAAAGCTTTAAAAAAATTAAAAATCGCTGCCTTCTGATAATTGTTTGTTTCAGCTCAAAGCTAATGGGTTATCAGACTTCTGTCCACTGCGGAAAATCGAATCGCAGATTTTAGTCGTTGTAAACTTACCGCTGAGAAGAGAAGGTTGATGTGCTAAGTAATATATACTTGTCTTTATTTATAAATAATATTTTTTTTATCACAAAGAAGAATCACTAGATGGCGATATTCTGAAACCTTAAGAAACTCGCAGTCAATTAACGTTTTGTTACCCTGGGAACCAACAAACAATAGTGTTTATTAGATACTAAGTATTGTTCTCTCTATATGATGCAAGATATAAAACAAAACGCTTGGTTGGCATGTAAAACTAGCATGACAAACAGCTAGCGCTCTGGTAACCCAGTAAATTATTCATTTTGTTCCATAGTCTTATGTTACTAGTGTTCTCGTTACGTGGTAAATTTTAATCATTTCATAAATAGAATTATTATAATTTTATTTTGTATTCAATATGTGAACTGTACTATAAATTTTTATTTTACATTTGGCTTATGTGACAGGTATATTATTATATATATTTATTTTGCTATCGACGTTTGTTTAGATTAAATTCATGTTTAGAAACATACATAGTTTATAGTGTTAAATATCTATTGCGAAACTCCCGCCTATTCTCCAATGTTGTAGAAGATTCTCGAGAGTAAGAATCAACAATATATTTGTGTACGTAAATGCTTGTGTTAGCGTCAGTATTGTTACGTAAAACTGAAATTTCGAGAAACTCTCCACACGCCTATATATATAACCAACGCGACGCGCCAAAAAGAGTATCTATTATTGGTTTGTTATAGTTGGTATGCTATAAGTTTCAGAAGCTATAACTGTGATTGTTATAACGCTTATCAATCGGAAAACTTCAGATATTTGACCAGGAGCATTTACAAAGTTCGAACATTACAAAGACTGTCAGTGCAAATACAGAACAGTGGTTTCGAATCACCTCGTGCGAACTGAATACAGACCTACATTAAACAAGTACCTGCTATTAGGTTGAGCCCGGCATAGCCAGGTGGTTAAGGCACTCGACTCGCAATCTGATGGTCGCGGGTTCGAATCCCTGTTACACCAAACATGCTCGCCCTTTTAGCCGTGGGGGCGTTATAATGTGACGGTCAATCCCACTATTCGTTGGTAAAAGAGTAGCCCAAGAGTTGGCGGTGGGTGGTGATGACTAGCTGCCTTCCCTCTAGTCTTACACTGCTACACGAGATAGTCCTCGTGTAGCTTTGCGCGAAATTCATAACAAAACAAAGCTATTAGGTTACATCTCCAACCAGTTTATCGAACACGTGAGTGTATTTTTTTTTGTCACTCTCACCGACAAAGTGAGCGATTGAAAGAAAGTCGATAATTTGGGGATTAATAATTTAGGGATCAAAGAGTCTCCAACCGAAACAAGTCTTTTGACGATCTTAATTTCTTTTTTATGACGCCCTCCGGTGGTTCAGCGATAAGTTTTGAGGGTTACAAAGCTAAAAATCGGGTTTCAATATTTTCGATGGGTAGCGCACAGAAATTCCTATACGCCGGAAACGGGTGGGTCAACGGGCCGTTACCCAACCCCTTTTTAAAAAGAGAGCCCATACCTCCACTTTTAACAGCAAGAGGGAGAAAACTGTTGCTATCCTATGCATTTCCGTCTGTGTATCGTCTATTGACAAGTTGCCTCTGCGTGAGCGGGAAAGTTATTTATTTCCACAATCTGAATAAAAATTCCAACAGGAGGCTAAAACCTATAATTAGGGCTAAGATTTCGATTTTTTAAAATTATTTCATCCAAAAAATATTAATAACGCTATGGCAAAAAAAAATTAAAATATAAAAATTTCAGTTACATATATATTGTTTTTAGAACATTTGTGAGGATATATCATACAACTTTTGAAAAGTTGATGTAACCATGTTACAAGTTTCTTTTGTGACTTATAACAAATAATAGGATCATGGGATTGACACCCAATAATTAGTTCAGATGTTTACTAAAGTAACAATTATCGCATTCATTTTTTGTTTTATTTTAAAATACCACACTAGGAAAAAAATTCGTTCGACATCACAGTAAGATTGTGCTAACATTTAAATACCCAGTTACGACTAGCAGTATCCTTCATCTACAAACAACCCACTGCGAGTCGTAATTGGATCCTTCATCTACAAACAACCCAATCGCAATGGTGTGTGATACGCTTAGAAGACCATCCACAATAGTTTATGCATGTTTATTTGAAATAAATGTTACTACGTTTTATCTTTTAAATGTGTTAACTACGAGCAATACACCAATTCAAATGGACCTTTGATAAAACGTTGATTAACCGATTTAAAGTATCATTACTTATCGGCTTGATTAGCCTGAATTACATTTGACAAACGCAAGTTTAATGGCAACGCTGAGATTGTTACGTAATAAAGTTTTTTATTAGGATCCAGGGCGATTTTAATTCCTACGTTTTGGAGATATATATATATATATTGGTTTTACTTAGAAACAGCTGACAATATGCAGAAGTATTAATTAAATCGTTATTTTATTTTTCCAGACTGATAAATTCACTAGTATCTTCCTTCTTTTTGACGAGTTCCCCCTCCCCCCCAAAGTGGCACAGCGGTTTGTCTGCGGACTTACAACGCTAGAATCCGGGTTTA
>NW_013668874.1:30067-33603 GCF_000517525.1 Limulus polyphemus | reverse complement strand
AATTGATAAGCGTCATAACAATTACAGTTATAGCTTCCGAAGTTTATAGCACACTGGGTATAGCAAACTAATAATAGATACTCTTTTTTAGCGAGTCGCGTTGGTTATATTTATAGGCGTGTGGAGGCTTTCTCAAATTTCCAGCTTTACTCTCGAGAATCCTCTACAACTTTGGAGAATAGGCGGGAGTTTCGCAATACATATTTAACAGTATAAACTATGTATGTTTCTATATATAAATTTAATCTAAACAAACGTCGATATTAAAATAAATATATAATAACAAATCCGTCACATTATCACTACATTTTAAGTAATGTTAATCAAAATTAAAGTACCTTTTTTTCTCTTACTTGATTGGGACAGCCAGTTTTTTTTATTCTAAATCTTTAATGTATTTCATTGATATTGGTTTTAAAACTTTTTTCTTTGAAAAAGTTTCCCAGTATAAAGACTAGTTTATATATGTAGGGCGTCGAAAAATAATTAACAGAGTTTTCAAAAGGTCAAACAGTCGCACTTAATAACATGACTATCGTATAGTTGTGATGGTACTTCCATAAATTCCTCTAGCATGAGTAAATCGTTTATAATAATGGTATTTGATATTCATGCTATAAATACATCACCTTACGTGGCGTGTTAAAAATGGCGAAACTTTCTGGAAATGTATTATGCAAAATTGATCAATCACTGAATTTACAATATCTATTTCAATCAAAAGTGACAAGAACAATCTGTTTAAAAACCCTCTTACGTAGACGAGTTATAGAGGAAATTGCTTTGATAATAAAGAAGCCCTTTAAACAGATATAATCGTAATTTCAATAACAATTTAATTTGTGGTTTTAACCGCTTAATTAATAAAGTCTCTTTAATGCGAAGTCTTACGTTACTTCTTATCCTAATCCTGAACGGATCATTCCTTACTTCCACATTACACTCTCCCAAGACATGTTCTTTTATATTTTCCAGTGTTCCAACACTCTAGTTTGAAGCCATCTGGTGGTAACTCCTGTACATCTAGCATCAAAACTATACATTACTATATATATATATATAACGATGTTAGGCGTTTTTGTGAAAAAATCTTGCCTTTATATTTTAAATCAATTTGCAATTCACATTCAGGTTTGAAAATAAATAACTATCAGCCTTTTTTGAGGGTAGGATCTACGAAAAATACTACATGATTATATTTTTACCGAAAAACATGTTTTCCAGTGAATGGCAATACCACTGACATGGACAATCTAGGCACATCTATGACGTGGTGTTTCGATCTCTGAATACTTATATATTCTTATGATTTCGTCTATCCTATGAATAGAAAAATCGTACTTTTTAAAAATAATTTTTATGTTATATGTTTTTTAAGGAAGTATTTATTTATATTATATATTTCTTTAAGTAATTATTAATTTAAATTATATATTTCTTTACGTAATTATTCATTTATATTATATATTTATTTACGTAATTATTCATTTATGTTATATATTTATTTACTTAATTATTCATTTATATTATATATTTATTTACGTAATTATTCATTTATATTATATATTTCTTTACGTAACTATTCATTTATATTATATATTTCTTTACGTAATTATTCATTTATATGATATATTTATTTATGTAATTATTCATTTATATTATATATTTCTTTATGTAATTATTCATTTATATTATATATTTATTTACGCAACTATTCATTTATATTATATATTTCTTTATGTAATTATTCATTTATATTATATATTTTTTTACGTAATTATTCATTTATATTATATATTTCTTTACGTAATTATTCATTTATATTATATATTTCTTTACGTAATTATTCATTTATGTTATATATTTCTTTTCATAAGTGCTTGTGGTTTTAGAAGCACAATGGATTAATTTTCGCCAGATTATCTGGATTCAGAATTATGACAAGAAGTAGCAAAGAAAGAAGTCTGCTCATCAAAGAAACTATATTAATTAATGGGCTAAAATTAATAAAGTAGGATCGTCGATAAAATTATCATTAATTTGACAATTATTTCCAAAGCAATGTTGTTCAGTATTGTTTTCCCATTAAGTCCGATCGATATATGTATATATTTTCTACGATAACTTTGTCTCTAATCCTAGCCCTAACTTTAAAACAAGGAAGTAAATAGGTACTGATCTGTGTAATTGAATTTTGTATGTTTAAGAACTTCGTGCGAGGCTAGGCAAGGGCTATATGCGCATAGCCGTCTCTAAAGTGTAAGTGATATATTTATGTTATTACCCATAAAGTTGATTCACTGTTCCTAGTATGTATACCTTGGTACCTTTACCTATAAACTTAAGTAACCAGTAGCTCAGGGTTAAGTCTGAGGGCTTATAACGCTAAAAATCGGGTTCCGATACCCGCTGTGTAGCTTTGTCCATAACAACAAACAAAATTAAATAACTGTTTTATTCTTGTTCTGTGAACATCCTCGAGTTACTATGTTTTAATGATTTCATACATGTATTTTATGTTTTTAACTAAACCTGAAATGGCTACATTGATCATTGTCGTTTAGATTTGTTTTGTTTGTGTGTTTTAGAACATAGCCACATTGAGCTATCTGCCGTGTGCACCGCAGAGAATCGATTCCCGGGTTTCAGCGTCGTAAGTCCGTAACCTTCCCACTGTCCACCGGGAGACTTATCGATTTGAGGAGATATTGGTTTGTTTGATTATTCAAAAAATAATTTACAGAAAAATAAGATATATTGACATCCTGTCAAGGAAATAAATATTCAAAAAATATACATGTATTATGCATGTGGCATAATATTTCAGTAATCGTAAATGTTTTCATCCAGCCACGTTACGTTAAAGTTGGAGGTTTGAATCTCACGTGCGAGAACTAAGGTTTGAAAGTAAAACATATACTATAGGAAACAGAGGACACTGTTCATTACCACACAGAACGATTCTAATTGTGTCTCTTGTTTTCGAATAATTTGATCATTTTTGCTTAAAACTATTGTTTTCTCACTGATATTAGCTCGTAATGAAACTGCTTTTAAAATAAGTTGCTCTTTTATGAAAAAGCTAATCCGTCACTGAAGTTTGGTAAGTTTTGTTTATCTATTTCTTGGTGCTCACCCCCCCAGTGGCACAGCGGCATGTCTGCGGACTTATAACGCTAGCGTTGTAAGTCCGCAGACATACCGCTGTGCCACTGGGGGCAAACAAAAAAAGAAACTCAAACTATTGGAAACCTCAGAACAATTTTGGTATAACCATTTGAAAAACTAAATTGCAAGTACAATAACTGAACTCCTCAAAAACAGCTGTTATCAAGAAATTCAAAAAAGATATTATGTGACACCTTTTAAGAAAAATGGACAAGCAAAAGAACCAGCTCAGTACATCTCGAGAATTACCAAATACAGACATATTCCAAAGCTCCTCATACTTATGTCAAAATTCACACACAAAAAATAAATAAAAGAGTAATTTTTTTTAAAATATTAAACATTTGACCTTTTGAAACTAAAAATCA